>NW_026732222.1:130000-297760 GCF_028476545.2 Physella acuta | reverse complement strand
AAGCGCTCTGAACCCACATTATGTAGAGCACTACTGTCAAATTCTAGCCGTAACGTTAGAATCGGGTAAATAGCTCTTCCATAACCTCGTAAACAGCACAGCGGGGCGTTGTTTCACTCAGTACTAGCAACGATTCCCGGGGCAGTCACGAGCAAGCCGTAAACGGGTCTAGCCCGTAGTGTCGAAACGAAAGTACAAAAATTTTAGTATTGTCCGTACTGTCGAAATTATTTTTTGCTATTTAAAATATTAGATGTTGATTATAGTTATAAACGTTTTTGATTTCTTCAAAATATATCACAAATACAATATGTAATTTTGTGTATTAAAAAAAAAATAATCGCAACGTAAATCGGTGTTACAAAATAATCGTACGTGTTAATACTCGATTATTATAAGGGAAAAAAATGTCTAAAACAAGAACCAAAACAAAAAATTACTGAAACAAATAAAATTTTATATTCCTTCGTTTTTGAATTTACAAAAACTGAAATCGTCATTTAAAAACTCAGTTAATGGCATTTTACAAGCTTTTATTTAACTTAATTCCTCGTGCTATTTCTCTCATGTCTGAGTCAGAGTTTCTTTCAGGCATCTCTTCTGGGGGGGGGGGGGGGGGGGGTAATGGATTTTATATAAAAAAAAAACATTCTTTTAACAGTGTCCGCTTCCCCCCCCCCCCCCCGGTGAAAAAAAGTCAAATTCAAATTTATTCAAATTTATTCAAACAACGGTTACAATTGTAGGCACAAAGGCCTTTTTTCACATTGGCCGTTTAAACAAATAAAACAATTCAATAACACATAGAAACACTGGCCTGGGTGGAAAATTTACTAACAAAAAACAAAATTATACCCGAACCGATGGGGTTAAACTTGAATGTCACTTAGGTTAGATCTGATAATGCAATGTGCCACGAACTTTGACATAATTAGAGGTGTTTCGTTCCTTTTTAAAATTAATTAAATATTTCTATGGCCTATAGTGCACACTAACTTATAATTTAAGGCCGATCTATATATATATAATAAATATAAGCCTTTTTAAAAAAAAGAAAAACGTAAATAGTAACAAAATATATGCGTGCACTATAAAGATGTCCACCCAACTCTGATGGGTACCTAACTCACGTTAGGGAAAGTAAAGGCGGCTGGGCATAGTGCTGACCACACTATCTCTTCATATGCCGAGGTCACAGAAACAAGATAACTCTACTCAGTGGCGTAGCGAGGTCGGGTGTCACCCGGTGCGGCACTTAATGGTGTCACCCAACCAGAGGCGTTGAGACCCTTCCCGGGGACAAACTTTCAAGTTTTCGATTTGCACCCCCCCCCTCCCCCCCTCAAACTTTTGATGTGCACCCCCCCTCAAGTTTTTCTCTATATATTTTTCTATTTTTTGCCTTGGTGTTACCCCCCTAAATGGTCTCACCCGGTGCGGTCCACACCCCCGCCCCCCCCCCCCCCTCGCTACGCCCCTGACTCTACTTCACTTGCCCCATAGACCGTCAGAAATGAAAGGGAAACTTTACTTTACTTACTAAAAAGATGTAGATCTAGAATCTAGAACTAAAACATAATGACAAAAAATTATTAGCTTTAAACATAATATTGCACCATATTTACATAACTGTTCGTGACTATATATACACCCTTCTCCCCATGCATAATATACAGCGATCCATGCTCTATTTATATTATATATATTTGGTTTATATAAAATGTGGTGCATTAATTATTGTGTTTAGGCCTAAAGATTGTCATTTTATTTTATTCTTTTTTTAAGACAGTTGTTATATTTTTTATCAGTATTATTCAACAAATTTAATTTATATCAGTCTCATTTTGTTGCGACCGGGCACCCAAAAACATTTCAAAGTGCAATATTTAACTTTAATTGTGTTTTTCAAGGTTTCTAATTCTAATCTAAATTTAGATGGGTTAGCTGAGCCTAGTTTGAAGTCTTGAGTAGCCTATATGTTAAATGGCCCACTCTCCTGTCACCTGTCTATATAAAAAGGTTGGTTATTGGGCGTTTGACTGCTATCCGTAGGTCTTGAGTTTAGATCCCAGAATCAAGTACTTAGGACGTATCTGAGTTGACTCAGATCTGATGGGTACCTGACTATGTTTAATAAAGGTCATAGAACCGACCACATTATTATTATCACTTCTTATGGGTCTCCAATGGTCACGGAAACAGGAAAACTCTTCTTTGAAGTATGCCCTACTTACTGTAAGGTCCGAAATGGTATTTCCACGTGCTTTATTTTTCTGTAAAATGATTATTATTGTAGTTCAAATTGGATTTCTCCGACGAAGTTTAAACTTAGAAATCTTTTTATTTTTTAATAAGGGGTCATCCATAAATGACCTCACGCTTCCCCTACCCTCCGTCACACATCGTCACAAAAATCAAGACCCTCCCCCCTAAATGACGTCACAACATCAGTCTAAACCCCCCCCCCCCCTTAAAATTGCTGTAGAATTTTTCTTATAACATCGATATTTTTCCAAAATCTTGTCAGAACTACTAGATGTATGTCAACATAGAGTATTTTGATCAATTCTACCACAATTTATAAAAAATCGTTTTGCAAAACGCGAAATAATGGCTAAAACTCGTTTTCTAACATAGCTTTTTTATAATGCAAAAGTGTGACGTCACGCCATCTGAACACCCCTCCTCCCCCTCATCACACACCGTCACAAAATTACTGCCCCTCCCCCCTACGTGACGTCATTTATGTATGACCCCTAAAATATAATTAGTAAAAGAAAAAGAATGGAAATCTGTAAGTGATTCTAAGTGATGTCGCACTTCGAGCGTGAGGGGTGGGGAAATCCTAATTTGAAGTTAGGTGACGATTTGTAAAATATTACAGTTAAAATCTCTGTTGGTGTTGTGTTATGGTTAGGGTTCGCTTAGAGTTACAATTAATCTAATCGTGTGTTAGAGGCAGTCTATACATTACTATAGATTACATATTCTAATTTAATTCAGTTAAATATTAGTTCAGTTTAGTTAAGTTTAGTTAATTTTTATGTTTATATTAGATGGTGATGATGTATATTAGATCTATGTTTATTATAATCATACGCGTTGATATATTAGCTTTGAGTTGTGTTAGATTATGCTTTGGGTAAATTTAAAGTATGGGTTGGTTTTGCTTTCAACGTTGTATAAGGGGGGTCGTCCATAAATGACGTCACACTCGTATGGGGGAGGGGGCCGTAATTTTGTGATGAGGGGAGGGGGGGGGTCAGATTGTGACGTCACCTTTTTGCATTATTAAAAAAAGCAATTTTAGAAAACGAGTTTTAGCCCATATTTCGTATTTTAGAAAACTTTTAATAAATTGTAATAGGAATTGATCAAAATACTCTATGTTGACAGAGTTCTGACAAGAATTTGGAAAAATATCGATGTTTTACGAAAAATTCAACAGCAATCATGAAGGGGGTTGTAGGCTGAGGAGTGACGTCATTTTAGGGGGTTGGAGGTCTGGCTTTTTGTGACGACGTGTGGTGGATGGGGGTGGGGGGGGGGGGGTAAAAATCGTCATAAAAAAGCGTGACGTTATTTATGGATGACCCCTAAGTCGTTTAGTTTCTGTTAGTTTCAGAAAACGATTGAGATAATTTAATTAATTGTTGTTTTTTTTCACGTTTATGCATGATTTGGCTTAGGTCAATATTTGGTCACAAAAGTAAGTGAACAACAAAATGTCTGTGTGTGTGTGTGGGGGGGGGGGTCCTTTATGCATTATTACACCTTTCATCCGATCGACATGAAATGAAAAACTATGTGAATTTGGAGCATACTCAATGGCAAGTTTCCCCGAAGAGCTACAAATTTAATCGCCTGCGGATCTCGTTTACCTTTAGCTTAAAGAGCGGGAAAAAGACTTTTTGCCAGTTGGGGGGACGACTACATTTTTCGGAGGGGGGGGGGGCGGACACTGGTAAAAGTATGTTTTCTATATAAATTCCGTTTCATTCGGGGGGGGGGGGGGGGGGGGGTAAGCGGTAGACTTTCTTCGGGGGGGGGGGGGAGATGCCTGGAAGCAGTGTTTCTTCCAGACTTTTTTTCCCGGGGTGCACTTGAATTTCTTGGGGGGGGGGGGGGGGGGCGGACAACAATTTCCGGGGGGGGGGGGGGCGGACACTGTCGAAAGTATATATTTTCTATATAAATTCCATTTTGTTCGGGGGGGGGGGGGCGGTGAAAGAGATGCCTAGAAGAAACTCTGCCTGGAAGAAACTTTGTTCTTGTATTTGTTCTCTCTGAAATTGATTAAACCATCATAAAGAAGTCGCATCCCACCTTGCCGAGCTTTGACTTACGTTGGTATTGTTTTCTGTACTATTGTCATCGTGGATTTTGGGGCAAATCGCTTAAAGTTTGTCAATATTAGTGAATGAGGCTGACCAGGCGAAATTTTGTTTTTCTCTGGGTCACGAGTAACTTTTCTTCGTCAGATTCTTGTATCTTACCTTGCACCTGAGTGGATGTACTTGAGAAAGTTGGCATTGGAGTAACTCAGTCTTTTAGAGCGGCATATAGATTGCGGGGGTGAACATGTACAACACTATTTTAGTTAACGAGTAATATACTTGACGTGTAACTAACTAGTATCTACTTATAAAGTTCATGAAGTCTAGATCGGTGTTAGAGCCAGAAAGTATTTTATTACCGGTTTACTAACAAACATTAGGGTACTCGTGTAAATTCCCTAAATCTGACATCCTCACCTACTTCTGTAATAAAGGTGATCCACCTCCTCCAAGCAAAAGTTTGAAATTAATCTGATTAATCCTGTCATAAATGAAGCTCTCGTTGTTCATGAAGCGCCGTAACTATCACCCCTTTCTGATATTAGACACTTGCCCTAACCCCCCCCCCCCCCCCATAAACCTCTCGTACATAAAAACCACACTGGTATATTAATCCTTTGCTTTTTATTAAGCACCTGTCAGTGTCATCAAGCCATACATATCTTGCAACATATTACAGCTCAATTAGCTGTACAAATCCATGTAGTACTTTCAAGCCTATTTACTAGTGATTGAGACATTGTCGCCTGTGCTGGTATCCTACATTTTGAAAAGCTTGTCAGTGGGATATATATACACTTTGCTACAGAGGCGTAGCAGCGAGGGCGTGGAGTGCGAACTAGCGACGTCACTGCTTTGCTATACTTTAATGTATGTGTTAACTATATATATGAAGATTGATAATGTGCATAATTATTATTTTTTTTAACCTTCCAATACAGATGCATAAAAATATGCAATTCTCTTGAATTACTTTTACTAATACTAGTGTAAATCATAGTAAATGCTAGACATGTTTACTTCACTGTGAGATGAATGCCCTTCCCCCCTCCCACTACAAGAAAATTACAGGTACACAAACTGGCTACTTAAATTTATACTGTAACATGACATTGAACTACACAAAAAAAAAACAACAAGAAGCGATAGTTTACTTGTTTAAAATTTTTATTCACATTAAAAGAATACTTTTGATGCTACAATTAAGTAATAGATCATATAGGTAACAAGTGGACAAGTAAGTAGATAGATAATAAATCAATATTATCAGATTTCAGTATGCTCAATAACTAGACAAAATGGAATCAATACATACAACCTCCACGATAAATAAAAATTTGATGGCAACAGACTATCTCTAATCCACATATTAATCTAACAAGTTTTTAATATTATATGACTGTGTGTAACTAGACCTTAGTTTCACACACAAACATAAATATATGTATATATATATATATATATATATATATATATATATATACATACACATGTTTATAAACAAATACTGCGTAGCAGAATATCTCTACATGAAAGCCAACCTAGTGAAAAAATTGAATCTGCACATTCAATCGCTAAGAAATTCAGCAATATTATCCAACACCTCTACAAAGACTCCAACTGCTAGATTATCCACAAGTTAACCAGCCCTTTTTCAGTGAGTACAGAAATGTTATACGCTTTTCACGTATAAAGTACATCAGACCAAAAGGTTGAAATACAGTGGACCCTCACTTAGCTGGAGGTCTAGATATTGAGGATGCTATACTCTCACATTGACAACAACATGCCCAATCCACGCTAAGCAAACTATGATGAACCTTCTTAATATAGGCTTAATGATCAACTGGAAAAAACAGAAGAGATAAGAATCAACAACAAACAGGAGTTCCACTTAGGATACAAGAAATGACTATTTGAGCAAGATCACTTTACACATCTAGGATCTGTTGTAAGATGATGGGGGAGCAGATGAGGACATCAAAAGACATATCAGCAAAGTATCCAACATCCTCCGCACAATATGGATGTCAAGAGCTGTCTACAGTTTTCCAAATATGACTGTTGAACAGCAATGTAAAATTTGTTCTCCTCTATGGTTCTGAGACTTTCAATAATGAATGGCTGTGTAGCAAACTGAACATCAGGTGGCCTGAAAAAATAACCAACTGTGATGTTCTAACATCCATCTTGAAGAGACGCCTTAACCCTCAGGCTGGTAAATCCTGGGAAACAAAAAATACACATTTTGTAAAAAAATAAAGACAACTGTTTAATCTTTAAAGAGACGCCCTCCACCAGTTGCTGTTATGGTGACATATTAAAACTGGAATATCTTGAGTGTGGAAATTGTACTAAAATAAAGATTGTCTACAAAGGTCTACCCTTTTATTTCAAACATTTGTTTGACAATGTGGCTTTGGCAAACATGCTGACTGATATAGCACAAATTTTGAATTAACAGTAAGATATCTGAGTTTTTTACATTTAGAATCAATAGTGCCCACATATTAGTTCATGTATGAAAATATCTTTTTTAGTTTAGTTCAACTCATATATAGCCCTACTAAATATTAAAATAAAATAGCATCAAAAATTTTTTTTAGTTACCAGTTATACTATGATAGCACCTTCCAGCAAGATTTGACTGTTTTATTAATCCAGGTTCGCTGCAGACAAACAAAATGTTTTGGTTAACAAATTGAAAATATCTGTATCACATCACTTAAGTTTATTTAGCCTGCCGGTCCATGGGGCAAGTGCAATAGAGATAAGCTGTTTCTGTGACTTCAGCATATGAAGGGATAGTGTGGTCAGCACCATGCCCAGTCTCCTTTACTTTTCCTAACGTGAGTTAGGTACCTATCAGAGCAGCTGGGTGGACTCAGGGAAGTTCTGCTGACTTGAATCCAGATTCAAACTTGAGACTTTGGGTTATACAGTCTTGCTCCATAGCTAAGCCACACCATCACCTTACATAATTTGCTTTAAATCAAATGTTTGCACCCCACTTCTCATTGGGAAGTACATTGCAGTACAGTTGGTGCTTGTTTAGTGTAACCTTAAATTCACAATGATAAATAAACAAATGATTTATAAAATATAACTATATACAAATAATACAGTGTATGTGAGTAGCAGAACATTGGAAAACTAACCTGATAGTCTCAAGTTCTAATAATGGGCTCTAGTAACTGGTTGGGAAAATAAAGGTGGCTGAGCATTGTATTGAACTTGACTACACTATCCCTTCCTATGCCAAAGTCAGATCTCTCCATCTGTCCCATGGACCTGAAAGGAAGCTTACATGTACAAATAAAAAAAAATTAACAAAATACAATCACAACAGTTCAGCTCTACATAATGGTTTTTAATTTATCATTCAGCTTTATTATTCAGTGTTACATTTTTTACTGTTATAATGCAATTAGTTTACCAACAAAAATCTGTACAATAAATTTCACCTTTAATTAAATCAGATTGGAAATTCTTTCATATTTACAATCATACCTGGTTTGTTTCAACCTATCACAGCACTTGGTTTTATTTTTTACTGTAATCATAAACCCATAAGCACAAAACACCTGCAAAAAAAATGACAAGATCAGTTTACTTTATTATACTACAGTATAAATGGTACTTAAAAGTGATACTAATAATATTACTAATATCTTAATTTAGTTTACACTCTTAAATGGAATACTTAATATTAAGAATGTAGCATAGTCCTCCACCCCACAGAAGTCATATAAAGGGATCTGAACAATTAACTCTTAAAGTAACATACATGGTAGTACTCTAGCCACTTGAATACAGAGGGTTGTAAATCAGTTGATTGCAGTGTTCTAGAACATTGTTGGTATCTTTGTCCCTGTGTCTGTCTTATTCCTGTCTCCATGTTGAGAGAACCTGAAGATTAAAGTTTTGAAATTAGTAAAAATTTAAATAAAGTGCTTACGTCTAAGGCCCAATGGCATAGCTAGATCGGGCGTCACCCAAGTAACGAGGTTTATCTTTAGTCTGTTAATAATACAGTTGGAACTTTACGACATGGTATCACCCCCACCCTCTGGTAATAATTGTCAATTTGTACTTAAAAGACTATTTAACTTTAATTAATCATTAATGGGACTGGCAAAACATTTTTCTTCTGTATATTTTGCAATTTTTTGCCTTGATGTCACCCCCTTAATTAAAAGGCTTAAATTGATAAATAATAGTGTCATCTGGTGCAGTCTGCACCCTCAACCCGTGCTATGCCAGCTAAGGCAAGGGTTATCAATAAAATGTTATAAATAAAAAAAAAATATTAATAAATTAATAATAAGCCTAATTAGGTAATTATTAGTAATTAATTATTAATAATGTAATATTAATTTTATAATTATTAATTAATAATTAATAATAAAATACGCTCAACTGGAGGTGAACGTGAAACGGGGAATAAAATACGTTAAAATAGAGTTTTACCCCTTATAGATGTAGATCTAATTATTGTGTAATTCACTAATCAGTGCCAAGATCTATTTTATTTTCTACAAAAAGATCTTGATATATTATTTCCCACCAAATCGATTAATTATGTTTTCTGTTGGATCTTGTTTCGGTATCGTAAATTATTTAAGTAAAATAAACAACGATCTTAGCTGTTCGATTACTTTAAAATATTTCAGCGGGATTTTCGACAGTACGGCCAAGTTTAAAATATCTGTACTTTCGTTTCGACACTACGGGCTAATCCCGCCGTAAACACCGGCACAGCATAGTGATGCAGTCCAACCCCTGACTGCTGACAGTTGAAGGGGAAATAACTCCGGTTGAGAGCGCTGCAAAAACGTGACGAAGAAGCCTAAAACGCTGGGGACATTTACAAGAGTTAGGGAGTGAGATATCTCAGATCAGCAGACGTTATGAAAGATAGTCAAGTGGGGATGTTGAGGTTTGCACTACCATGTCTTCACAGGAGCTGAATTTGTCGTATCTTTATATCTGGTGGAAGCAGTATCGTGGCCATGGATGGAATGGGGACGTGTGGACAGTCGGCTCTTTGGGACAATAGATGAAAGTATATAAAAGTATATCATGAAGTCATGCCATTTTGCATTATATATATATATATACACACAAACACACACACACACACACACACACATATATATATATATATATATATATATATATATATATATATATATATATATATATATATATATATATATACATGGTCATTCTGTTTACATGCTTTCTATCGACTGGGTTGTCCTTTTATTCAACAAAGCATATATGGGCACACATATTAGCGTCAGGGGCTATTTTCTTATGGTGCTGAAACGGAAATGTAAAATAATATAATCCTTCCACCCATTCACCGTTTTACACATTTTGAATTTAATCCTGATTGGGGTATAGTTACATGCTTTCAACACTCCCCCCCCCCCAACAACATATTCACCTTCACCCTAAGGCGCCAGGCTTCGCCTCTACTTCGCTATGTCAATAAATATTTCGAATAAGCACAAAAAAACATTTGACACAATACATCGCTTAGAATAATTTTGTAACGTTAACTGCATCGAGTTTTAACACAAAACGGTGTTGTTTCAATTTTTAAAATCTCGGTTTCCGGTACACAATGAATATCCTATTGCACGTTTCAGAAAATAAACGTACTCTTAAAGAAGTGCTCTTAAAAGCAAATGCACTTACACATAAAAAAAGTTTGTGTGTGTGTGTGGGGGGGGGGGGATAAAGACATCTTCTTAAATCTATGGTTTTATGTTGGGGTGGGGGGTGGGGTGAAAAAAAGGAGTGAAAAATAACGAAACGGGTGAGGGGGGGGAGCTGGGTTTGAGTGTGGGTTATAAAGAAATGTATTTTTCTCCAATCGAATTTCGTCTGCCGTGAATGTTTTATCAGGCGTCTGCGTTTTACATTTGGTGTTTAGCGCTGTTTGCGTTATGCCGGATAGGGACAGACAATTCTGGCATTATTTTATATTACACGATTTTAAGCCGTCAGCGCACGGCTTTGCAGCTCAGTACAGTTTCAAAGCAAGCTTTTTACTTTCGCCCCTACAAAATGTTTTTTTTTTACTGCGGTTGGCAGTGTGCGGTGCCAGAAGTGCATTGAGTTTTTTTTTTTAAATAAATAAATACGATTTTTTTTTCGTTTCTTTCATTTTATATTTACATGTTTTTCATAACATGAATTAAATAAACGCCCTTTGCAAGTCGTTATTGCGGGCTCCATCTACTGAAGTACAGTAGTAATTATACTGCGGGCTCCCAATAGAATTGAAGGAAGTGCAGTAGTTATACCGAGGGCTCACATCAACAGAAGTACAGCAGTTGTTATAATTCGGGCTCCCATCAAGTGGAATAGGTATATTGCGGGCTACCAATAAAATTAAAGGAAGTGCAGTAGTTATATTGCGGGCTCTCATCAACAGAAGGACAGCAGTTATTATACTGCGGGCTCACAGAGTTTCATCCTGGCATTTTCCAGGCGGAGCCCCCCCCCCCTCGGAAAATGTTTTCCGCCCCCCACCCCTGCCCCCCCCCCCCCACCAAGTGAAATATTATTAGTTATACTGTGGGCCCCATTACAATTAAAGGAAGTACTGGGGGTCCACATCAACGAAATACTAGAAGTTGTACTACAGGCTCCCATGTTAACCAGTGTTTCTTCCAGACTTTTTTCTCCGGGGGGCACTTGAAATTTTCGGGGGGGGGGGGGGGTGGTAAACCTTCTTCGGGGGGGGGGGGGGCGGATACTGTTTAAAAGTATATATTTTCTATATAAATTATATAAATTTCATTTCGTTCGGGTTCGGGGGGCGGTAAAAATTTTTCGGGGGGGCTGGAAGAAACTCTGATGTTAACATCCTTTACAGTGCCAGAGCCCATAAACGCACAAACAAATCTAAGTGTGAGCAAGATTCGCGTGTGGCACCTCCCCTCCTGGGAGCAGGGATGCGTGCAATGTTTTTACGGCAGATAATTAACTTACCATTTTGTTACCGGTATCGAATCCCCATCTCCGGGAAGTCGATTCCCGTTGTTGTTGTCTTCGCCAGGGGACTTCACTCTCGGCGTAAATTCATAGTTGTACAAAACTACCGATGAAATACATTTTTAAAAAAAAGGTACCCCATGAGAAATATGCATTACTCGTTGTTGTTATCGCCGGAAACGCCCACACCATACAGACATATTTCACAATACGCACAAAGATTGTTAAGCGCCAAGTGATTCGTCATTTCGAAATAACATTCACCGGATCCGTATCTTTTACCTGTTGTAAATTGCACTATGACTAAGATATAGTAAAAATCGTTTTTTTATCGATTAGTCAAAGGGGTTGTTCATAAATAATGACGTCACATGAAGGGGGTGGGGGAACTTCGGGGGGGGGGGGGGGGATAGTGGGGCTTAATACAAGTTAATAAAAGTGAGGTGGCATACATGTTGTAGGCCATTTTTTCTTAAAATAAAAATGCGTTAAATAGCTATTAATTATGCCACAATTTAGTGATAGGCTTATTTTGGAAAAGAGGGCGTTTGATGTCATTTGTGGAAAAACTCCGTTCCAATGTAGGTTTAGTCGTGATGGCAATACTCTAATGCACTTTAAGTTTATATTTTTGGCTAAGTATGAGGATAAGGTATCCTATGGAAAATTATTCTTCGTCCAATATTAAATTGAAAATTCTCCTTCATCCAATATCAATATACTTTTACGACACTTGACTCCAATTAAATAAAATGTTTTTCATTATTTATATATGCATTGTGGGCTGTTATCGTAACATTTGTTAAACCAATGTTTTGTTTCAAAATGTGACATTTTCTTGCACATTATTGTTATTAATATGTTAGTTTAAATTTTGTTTTGGCTTAAAATCTATACGAAATCTGGCAATATCCACAATTGTGTTAATGTTAAGATTTCGGGCCTAATAGGGTATCTTAATTTTTAACACCACAATAGTGACAATAACTCAAGCAAAATCTTTCATGTGGTGCGCAGAGTTTTTTCCAGGCATCTCTTCGGGGGGGCTTTGCCCCCCCGAAAAAAATTTACCGCCCCCCCCCCCCCGAACGAAATGAAATTTATATAATTTATATAGAAAATATATACTTTTAACAGTGTCCGCCCCCCCCCCCCGAAGAAAGTCTACCGCCCCCCCCCCCCCCGAAAATTTCAAGTGCCCCCCCCCCCGGAGAAAAAGTCTGGAAGAAACACTGGTGGTGCGGGGGACTAAGTTTAGTAAATCAAACTTTAAACATTTCGATTCATCGAATACAAATTTGATGTTCCTGTTTAACCTTCATGGATGGTTTGGTTAAGCCTATATTTAAATATTAATATATCTTGTTTTATTTTTCAAAGGTCTAGACTCTGCGGGAAAAACAACCATTTTGTATCGATTGAAATTGGACGATCTTGTGACCACGATTCCTACCATAGGTCAGTTACAACATGCAACTCTATCAATATTTAATATTTTTTATGTAACACTTTCAAAATTACATTATTCTTTTATTTTACTTTTACCTTGATTCACTTAAACTAATGTAAATTGTATGGTTAGCTTAGAGGTCATCCATAAATGACGTCACGCTTTTAAAACTATTTTTTACATCCGCCTCCCCTCCGTCACATATCGTCACAAAAAGCCAGACCCCCCCTAAAATGACGTCACACCTCAGCCTACAACCCCCCACCCCCTCAAAATTGCAGTTGAATGTTTCTTAAAAAATTCAATATTTTTCCAAAAAACTCTGTCAACATAGAGAATTTTAATCAATATCTATTACAATTTATTAAAACCCTTTTCTAACATTTCTTTTTTATAACTCAAAAGTGTGACGTCACCCCATCTAAACCCCACCTCCCCTTCCACTAATCACACACCGTCACAAAATTACGGACCCCCCTCCCCCTACGAGTGTGACGTCATTTATGGACAGCCCCTTACTGTGTTAAGTATGAATGAAACAGAAAAGTTTTAAGAAAAAAATCGAATTGATGTTTTTAACGATTTTAAACTCAAAAACGTGTTAATTTATCTGGTCAGGGAAAAACTGCACAATTTAATTAATATTCCTCGTTTATTAATTACAATACTTTGAAACTTAAAAATACAACAACATTCAAATTTTGATAGCAGTGTATGCCTATTTTCAAGAATAAAAATAATTTATAATTTAAGATATGAGCAATTTAAATAGAAAGTTGATATATTTTACCCATAGGTTTCAATGTGGAAAGTATTCAGTATAAAGATCTTCACCTCACAGCATGGGACATTGGCAGTCGAGACAAAATTGTAAGTATTGTATAGCTGGTATGTAGATCTACACAGAATGCTAACACACAGTTGCAAAACCGAATTGATGTGATAGGGGGGTTAAAATGATAATCCAAAATGACAGCTTTCTCATATTAGCTACAGCAATCAGAGAAGCCATGCTCCAGTTGTTTTGACATTCTGTAAATCATTGTTATAGGCCAGGGGTCGGCAACCTTTTGAAGCGGAAGAGCCAAAAGTTACAATTTTCAAAATTTTCCTTGTTTTAAAGAGCCAGTACATTTATTTTATTTCAAATATTTTATTTTTTTATTAAGATTATTAGTATTTGTTCAAGGAGCTGGAGAGCTGCATCTTGATATCAAAAGAGCCACATGTGGCTCGTGAGCCGCAGGTTGCCGACCCCTGTTATAGGCATATATATATATATTTATGTATATATATATATATATATATATATATATATATATATATATATATATATATATATAGCCTATATATATATATATATATATATATATATATATATATATATATATATATATATATATATATATATATATATATATATATATATACTACAACGAAACCCTTCCAATGCCAGTGGTAACATAGATATTGATCTAGAATCTAGATGCATTACATACAAATGCTTCTTCGATGTAAGATTGTTTATGGAATAATAGGTTGCATTACAATTGTAAAAAAATACATGCTGATAAATAATTCAAGGTAAAAATACCTATACTTTATGTTTTTACTCTGAAACTTGAATATTGTAATATCGGAACCAATTGTAACAAAATGAATTATTTGACCAACAGCGCCCCCTGTTCAGACACTATTATAAAGGAGCCGATGCTGTCGTGTTTGTGATTGACAGCCATGATCCAGAAAGATTAGACGAGCTCAATTATGATGTCATCAAGCCAGCAGTGAATGCAGAAGAATTGACCAGCGCTGTGTTCCTGTTCCTGGCCAACAAAATTGACTTGCCAGACACAATGTCTGTGGATGAGATTTCAGACAAACTTGGGCTGAAATGTCTCAAACATCCATGGGGTATGTTGTGGTACCTTAGATAACTATTACAACAACAGTTATTAAGTTAATAAGAATAATTTGAACATTGATGAGTATTAGTAAATAACACAGTAAATTTGCTACAAAGTTTAGTATTTAAAATAATGCTTTTTAAAAATATAGTAATTTGATCTATGTTCTACCTCAAAAATGACTGTCGAAACTTTTGTTAATTTTATATTTGTTTTTTACATTATGATATAGGCCTATCTAGTTAAAAAATACCATAGATTATATTCTAGTAATTATATTAGCACATTTATAAAATTAAAGTAAAAACCAGCCACAATATAACTATGGTACAATATTTTATGACTAAAAAGAACAGCTTTTAAATCATAATTTACATGTACAAATGAGTACACAGCTTTTTTTTTTAATTTTTATTTTTTTCTTAACATGATTATATTACTACTATTTTAGTCAATTTTAATATGAATGTAAATAAAAATTAACAATTTTTTTCTGGCAGGAATTATCCCAGTCAGCGCTGTGAGTGGAGAGGGCCTGCAAGATGCTCTACAGTGGCTGGCCGTCAGGCTAGGCTCAGCACAGGTCAAGCCAAGAAACTTTGCTGCAGCCCAGCCTCAACCACAACCAAAGCCAAAGTCTATAAAAGACTGCCGCACACAATCCTCATTGTCATCTGCCTCGTCCTCGGCTACATCCAAAACAGACAATTCCAAAGCCGGTTCCAAAGTCACGGCATCCGGAGCAAGTCCTCAAAAACCTGTCATTTTTGTGAACTCTAAGCTCTACATGGATAACAGACCAACTCATTCACAGTCTTTGAGCTCCACCGATAACGCATCGACTCCAATTTCAGTACCTCATTCCTCGCTCTCATCTCCATGCAGTAACTACAAGTACGCAGCATTTACACCTAGAAAAACCCCAGGGAGTGTTATGAATTCTTTTTCTTCCTACTCAATAGCACAGTCTATGAGCCAGGATATGACCAGGAGAAAATATAATGCCATTTCTAACAGTGATATCCGCAGACTGAGCTGTGCATCGTTAAACGACTCTCCGGGTGCTAGAAAATTAAGCGCTGCATCGTTGCTAGACTGTCCTAGTGCTAGGAAGATGAGCTCCGTGTCGTTGATGGAGTCTCCCTACCGGAGAAAAATGAGTACATCTTTTGTGATTGACCCACCCAATTACAGGAAGTTCAGCTCCGTCTCGTTAATGGACACACCCTCAGGAAGAAAATTAAGCGTGGCTTCCCTTGGAGATCCAAGGCTTACTGATACGCCATACGGGAGAAAGGTTGGTGACTCGGCACCAGGGGAGCAGCTCCTGTCTGATAGAAAGTTGAGTGCTGTTTCTCTGGGAGATTTTCAGTACGGTAGGAAACTCAGCAATGCCTCGGTTTCAGATTCCAAAGATGAAATCGAAAAACCCAAAATGTCATATTTGACGACAGCTCCAACATCACTGTCTACTCCACCGACTGCTAAACGTCGATCCGAAGATCTGTCTTTGCAAGGCTTTGGCAACTTTACACCAATAATGGCGGATTACATCCACAATGACAGAAAAGACAGCGACACTTCAGCTGATTCTCTCAACATTGTCTCCCCTTCAGAACATATCCAACCACACTTACGTCCCCTTGGCTTAAAGAAATCTCCCTTTTTATCAAATTCAGCAAAATACGTTGTCAATTCCATTGAAGCTGAGAAGGAAACACATTACGAAGAAATCCTTCGCCTTCTACCTGAAAGATATACAAACTTAAATTCATTCCAAGACTCACTATTGGCTGCAAACAGTCACATAGATAACACTGAAAAAATGCTTAACGCCCTGGATCAGACGAATGGGAATATTTCTAATATACCTAATCAAAATGATGTTCAGTTTAATAAAAATAAACATAATAGAAAGAATAATAAACCTGCTAGGCAGTCGAGCCAAGAATCTGACAGCTCAAACTCCAGCAATGAAAAACGTTCTAACCTAGACTTGTTCTGCACTCCTAGCAGGCGCTGGAACCTCCAATCTCGAAGAGCTCGGAATCAGTCTAATGACAAAAATATGCCAGTAATGTCTACAACCATGCGCGGAGCTTACTGCTCTAGGGCCTACAGTGCAATCAAGTGTTTATTCTTCAGGCCAACCAAAGCAGAAATGCAGCAGGAAACTAATAGTATCAGCAGCGATGATGAACAGGAGCCATGCTTGGATAATAATCCAGGGGATATAACTGCAATGTCACAGGATAAAATCAAAGAAAATAGAGAACCAGAGTTAAACATTATAGTTACAGCGCCGCATGAGGTAACAGTGGATATGAAGTTCGACGAATTTGAAGAATGTGATATAAGCCTAGATGAAACATGATTTTTTTTTGTGTGAGTCCCAACAACTAATTTATAAAAAATATATACAATGTTGTATTAATGTTTAAAGATGTAATACTGTTTTTTACTTAAAATTCAAATTTTCTTACCCGAGATGTATATTTTATATTACATTACAAATACACTATACCCTACCATGCAGAATGTGTGTTTAAAACCTTGTTTACAACTCATGTAAAACAAAAATCTGTCCACCAACTACTACTGCTACTTATCTATTTGTATCATTGATGAAGTTATTGAAAAATTATAGTTTTTTCCTTGTAATTTTTTTTTAAAAACCATTTTCAAAAAAGATGGGTGAAAGCTATTGAAAACTAATTATAATAATTTTTTAATTAAATATTTGATGATAAATACTAGTCTTACAGATAGTTACATATACAAAATTGATTGCAAGTTTAAAATAATTTATTCTTGTGTTTTTAAAAACATTCACTTGTTTTCACTTGTTTATTATTTTATGATTTGTTGTAAAATATTTGTTCAAGTTGTTAACTGTATTTGTGTTTTTATATTTAATTTAACCACAATCATGGGCTGACAAGATCCTTTCCCCAGCTGTTGTTGTGATACATACCATAACTTTAGGGTACAATTTTCATTTTATTTTTAGGCAAACTCTTTTTATTTAATTGTTTAATTACAATATTTTACGAAAAAGAATTTTAAACAATTTTATGCAGTTGTGTTTATTAAGTCTTCAATTACAATAAATGCAAGTAGTTTTTTCTGTATTTTCTAAATACAATTTGGCTTATTCAAAAGTGGAAATTAAAAGCAGATGAAAAATAAATAATTTTACAATTACCTAAATGTTGTATTTTAATTCCAACTCTTATTATATTTGAACAACACTTTGATATAATTTACAAGTTGTCATTTGATAAAACACATTTAAAATTATTTTGTTGTTAAAAACTCCCTTGTATGTTCTTATAGTATCAGATAAGTAAGATTTTTAAAAATGTTTAGATGCATACTAATAGATAAAGCAATGATTTGCAGCAATTTATTTCAAGTTTATTTTTTTTATTTTTTAATTATTTATACTACTGTTGTGATTTAATTTTAAATCATGTATTTTGTTTATTGTAAATATCTTTTTATTGAATCAGTTTTAACTGAGCATATGAAACTGTACCTACATTTTAGATATATTAGAAACATTGATTTTAAAGCTTACTTTTAAAATATTTCAAGTTCATTAGGTTCTTTAAGCAAAAAAAATAAGATGGCTATCATATTGATATCATTTTTTAATTTTCACTCTGTACATTACTAAAATGTTATGATCTAATACTTACTTCTCTATAGCAAGCAGGTATTAATTTCATCAAGACAACAAATATAACCTAACTGTAATGGTAAACTACTGTTGGGCTTTAATAGTTCTTTAAAACTGTGCTTTACATTTCATGGATGTTAAAAATAATTTAAAACACCTGAATTCTTAATCTCATTTTAAAAGAAACTAAATTTTCTTTATAATTATTAGATTGATCTAAATTTGTTTTGAAAATTTGAATTACGGTGAGCTAAATTTCTTCAAATAAGTATGTTGAAATTTTACCAAAAAAATTACTTTGAAGAAAGTATGGGACTGCTGACTTTTCATTGATATATAAATTATGAAATTTGTGTTTTACATAGGTAGTTTTTACACTATGAAATTGATGAGTAAAAAACAATTCAAAACATAAAAAAATACCATGCAACCTGCAACATAATATTTCAATATGAGCTTGTATAAATATGAATTATGCATGAAGTTTAAGTTCACCAATTTGATTTTCTTTTGACATAATTTAGATAAATCATATAGTTACAGTAATTAACAAGGTTGAATTTAATAAGATTTGTGAAACAGTAGAAATATTGTTGACATATGTACATTTATTAGTTGGTTGAACTCTATGTGCAATAACTTATTTATATTATCACTATATCTACATGTAGAAATAAGAATATTTATGGTTCATTAAAATTATTTCAATGTATGTTTAAAAGAAAGTCTTTTTGAAGACTTTATGTTTATAATGTAAGTCTGTTGAAGTACCATACTGCCAGATGTTCAATTGTTCACAAATCAATTTGGTATATTTTTACATTTTTTTTGTAAATTCTCATCAGCAATATTGAGTTTGTTGTCATCAAATTTAAAAATGCATTTTTTTAAATTATGATAAAAACAAGTTTTTCACTCTTAAAATCCTTTGTAATAATTATTACACTAACATTCTCTGTTTACCTACCATTTAATGTAATGTTTTAATAACCTTGCTTATTTTCCACTAATGTATATATTTTAAAAATAAACAATGCAATTATCTGGGAGTAAAGAAAATTGTTCTCTGGCTTACTCCCCAGTTTTTTTAATTGCTAATCTACCTGCTCAAAACATACAAACTTAATGTTGTGTAAAAAAAAATGAACACTTATTAGTTAAATGTAACATACATAATGTAGCCTACTAATTTATTCACATTTCTCACTTTCTTCAAGGAATTTAATTAGAAATAGAAATATTTAGCTAGTCATTACTGTAAGAAAAAACATTTTTCATGTTAGTTGCTTGAGCTACATATAGTTTAAAATTACTTAGAATAGGTAATGGACCTACTATGTTCAAATAATAACTTGTTATGCAATTTAAAAAGTAGATTAGAATAAAAATATGTTGATGAAAATATAAAATTACATCCCTGTTTCGTTATGAAATCATATTTTCTGGTTGCTCACAATTATTAATGCACTCAGTTCTTGTGTTATGAATAATTTTGTATTTGATTTTCAACTATCCATGAAGAAAAAAAAGCAGCTTATCTATTACTTTTTAACAAATCAGGTGCATATTTTAGGTGTTTAAAGGTCTTCCTTGATCGATATATTGATACATATTTTCTTATCTTAAACGTTGATTTTTGTTTCGTTAAAGAAATATTAGTCACCTAATTAATATAATTTCAAATTTATTCATAAAATGAATTATTATGTTGTTTTTATTATCAATTTTTTCTTTATATTGGTGAAAGATCATTTTAAGATTGGTCAGAAGATTTATATTTTTTACACATTTTAAATACTAATTGTGTTGACTATACTTTTTTTTAAAAATTGTGCTATTGTCAATTTGTTTGTTACTAATCCAATCCAACTTAAGTTAATTGTCAATTTTTTTTTCTGAAAAAAAAATTGTCCTATGTCTTCACCTTTCCTAGCTGCACAAGAACAAGCCTAACCTGTGCCTGTTTGCCCCTCAAATCCACTAGCTGTGCCTATACAACTTTTTTATTGCCCCTTTATATTTTGTTGTGCCTGATATCTTTGTAAAAAGCCCAAAAGCGGTTGTATCATTGGTAAAATGATTAAGTTAGTTAATAATATATTTTTTAAAATCTCGTTCAGTCACTGTTTTACATTTTTTTAAAATTAAATAAAATTCTATACCTAACCTGTTCAAGAATCTAACTTTGTAAAAATTGTTTTTTAAACAGAGTTTTTTTTAGTATTCTATTTTTTTAAAATTCCGAAAACATCAATCAAGTTAAAACAAAAATCGAATTGCTAAAGTTGAACGCATTTTATTTTAAGACAATACTGTAAACTGCTTAACAATAGCAAGTGTTTTTGTTTTTAGAGAAGACATATCAGGTAGTTATTATGCATATACAGCTCCAAAATTAAAAAAAAAATGTGTAAATTGATCTATTAAACAAAATGCTAATAAAACATTATTGCAACTGTTTATGATGTTTTTGTTATTTGTTTGAAATTCTAAACATTATTTGTTAGTCTTTTCACTAGAAAAGCTATATATTTAAGTCAAGTTACTAAAATTAACAATTTAACATGAATATTTACAAAAACTTTTTTATAATATGTTTACAAAAGCTCCAACAAACTGATTTGCGAAACTTGAATAAAATATAAAGTGAAACTCTTCTACTTGGAAACAAAATATACTATTGTAATTGTAAATTCATGATCATATTTCATTTACACCCAAAGCACATTAAAATTTTGAAAAAAATGTTTTGTGTAAATTCAGAGTTATTAGAAAAAAAATGTATGTGATAACAATGCTTTATTGCTACTATAAAGTGCTTTGCTTTTCACAAAACTTCATGAATTCAACCAGCGATTTTGAGAAATTATCATCTTTGACTTGGTCACTGGCTACAATTGCTTTTCTTCCAAACTCTTTAGCCTAAAATAGATTAAAAATTAAAATAAATAATTACCAAAACAAGCAATAATATGCACTTAATTTTTTTCAATTTAAAAATGAAAACGCTGGAATTAAAATAATTTTAAAAGTAAAGTTGTCCACAAATAACATGTTCCTCACCTTTTTGATGTCACCTAACACAAAATACAACATGGCCAGGGCATGGCAAGTCTGAGCCAAGTCCTGGGCTTGCCTGTTGGTCTGGTGTTCTCTGATGTCATAGATAGAGGTCAAGATTTGCACAGCTTCAGCATCTTGAGCAGCATCTGTTCATTTAAAAATAATGTTTCAATGACTATTTTTTATTACGATTTATTGTTATTTTTTAGTAGACTAATATTTTTGTGAAGCTTATTTCTTTCTATTTATAAACAAAAACATTCATGTGAAAAAAATCATATCACCCTAAACACATTTGGATAGGGGGTAGGGAGAATAAAAGATCAAGATAGTAAATAAAATAAAATAAAAAATAATTATAATTTGATGTATATATTACGGTGTACAGTCTGCTTTGTTCACAGAAATAAATTTTTAAATAATAACCAAAATGGCAATGAGAAATTATTAAGCTGATTGTAGTGTAATCATGTATGGAGGTAGACTGCATGACTGCTAGCCCAAACATAAATATTGGATCCCAGGATCAAATCCATAGTACATCCCTAAGTCTACCCAGCATTGATTGGTACCTGACTTATGTTAGGGAAAGTAAAGGGGCTGGGAACAGAACTAACCAAACTATACTTTTATAGGCAGAGGTAAGAGAAACAGAAGAACTCTATTACATCTGCCCTATATATTGCTAAGTCCTAAAGAGTAACTAACTTATAAAAACATTATTCAAAAGGGTAAATAATACCTTGTCCACTTGATATTTCATCAAGAAGTCCCTTAGCTGGTCCAATCATTCTTGATTTGGATTTAGCTGTGGTTTCCATGGCTACCACTTGTGTCAGGATGTCAGACAAATGTTCATGCCAAATGTTGATTACCTGTAGAGTTCAATTTCAGTTACAGTTTTCAAATCTACAATAAAATTTAAAAAATAAACACTCACTAGCCAATAAAACTAAAACAAATGTGTTTTTTTTAAAAATAGTATCTTAAATTACAGGCCTATAATACATAATATAATTTAGATGATAAAGGAAATAAAAGCAAAATAAAAGCAGTGGAATGCTAGTAAGAACAGGTGAAATAGAAAAATTATATAACTGTATAGAATAATATATAAGGTAACTAGAGTGTCCCTCCCTGAGTGAAGAATGTGAAAGAAACTCTGAGTAAGATTTATAAAGACTATAGTCACTGAAATGTAATAATAAACCCTTCATACTTCATTAAAGCTTTTCTCTGACCCCAAAAAAAAATATTAAAAAATAAAAAATCAAATCTTTTTGCAATGGCGTAACACAATTTTTAACAAAACAAATGATAAAATGCAAAGTAAAAAACAAAACTAAATTGGCTTTAATAAGAAAGCCAAAATCTGTCACTATTACACTCACCAACTCAGTTTACAATATCTAAAATTCAAGCAACAAAAGAACTGTCATTATAAATAGAATAAAAGAGGTTTGTTAATAAAGCAAATTCTACAGCAAAAGCCTTTATAGTATTGTCTTGAGTTTTATAGTGGTCTCAAGACTAACAGCCTTTGTGATCATGATGTATCAAAATGTGTTTTAAGAGATTTAGTTTCCAAAGTTTCATTTCCATTTTTATTAAGCTGAGCAATACTTTTTAATTTGTTACACTTGTGAATAATTACTTAAAAATTGCAGTAAGCATGTTATTAAAAGCAAGTGTTGACAAAAACTAGCTGTGTTTAAAATAGGTCTATCTAGCCATTAGGGATTCTTCACAAATATGTTACACAATGGGAGAAATGGGGAGTTTATAATTTTGTTCTATGTGTTTTTATGGGGTAAAGGGCAATTTTTATTTTTATTCTCATTTTAGCTGAATTAATCCTTTTTGAAATGATGGTATAAGGGGTCATCCATTTATGACGTCCATACACGGGGGGGGGGGGGGGGTCCGAAAAAAAGTGACTTTTGTGGACGCATATAGACTTTTATAAGGAAAAAAAGTGGATTTTTGTGGACGGGGGGGGGGGGGGGTCCAAAATCCAAAAAAAAAATTGTGGACGTCATAAATGGATGACCCCTAATATGAAGGATGGTAGTCTATGAAATATTATATAGCATAATTTAGGGTTAAAGTGGGCTAAAAATGATAAATGTGTGTTACATAATAAGTGCCTAATCCCTTAATATTGTCCGTAAGTGGTCCAAAGAGAAAATAATAGTAAACATATGCTGCTGCTACAAACATTCATAAAAGGAAAGGGAATGTAGGATTATTTTTTTACCTGTCTGTACATAGAATCAGCAACATCCATTTTTCCTTGTCTAAAGAACACATTGGCCATGTGGAAATATCCACCTGATGTTCTGATATGGTCAGTTCCGAATTCTTCGGATGAATGGTAAATCTTTTATATAAAAAGATAAGAAAATGAGTACAATTAAAAATGCAACTGTTTTAATAAAAAATAAGATCCATTTTAAATAATAATTTCATTCATTCATTGGCTCTTTAAATACAATAGGATGATTGTACCATGGTGGGTATGTCATGCTTAATTTTCTAAATTATTCTTTTCTTCAGTTAAATTAACTATATATTCAATATTATGGCACTTGCACATTTATAAATAACCTATTTTTAAATTCAATATTTACATCATCAGCAAAATTCCTGAGTGATTCTTCAATATCGCCTTTGGCTGCATAAAGAAGACCAAGATTTCTGTAAAGTTTGGATTTGATTGCCCTGGAACTGTCCGGAGTTTTCAGGACAGTCCACTGAGCTTTAGCCAGGTAATCCTCTGCCTGAGTCAACTTGCCAAGACCTAAAAAATAAGATTACTTTATTTTTTAAAGAAACAAATATAATATGTAAAACTAGCTTATGAAAGTAGGTCCTCTTAAAAAGTTAAATACTAATTTGTTTTTCAACAGCAAGAAAATAATGAATACTAAACAATTCTAGACAAAATGATATTGACTAACCCACACTAGCTTCCCCTAAAAGAAGGTATGATGGAACAAGGTCAATGGTAGCCACTCCAAAAACATCTATGGCATATCTTAGTGACTGCATAGCTGCAGGGACAGACTCCTCATGTTTCCCTTCAAACAACATTTTCTGAGCTAAAGTCCGAGACATTTCAATAAGATCTATCTGTTTAAAAAAACAAAGAAAAAAAAGTCTTTTAGTTGAATTGCTTTCAGTTAACTGCAATACCCTATGATTTATTTGATATGCCTCTTATATACATGATTTTAAACTATACCAGAGCAACTACAACTAAAGTATATATTCTAAATGAGAAAATGGGTAAAAAAATTGTTTCATCTTTATGGTTATAGATACAGATATTGGCAAGTGTACCCATACCATTGTCTTACTATTGGGTTGTTTTACACTTGCCACTGCTAGCCCTACCTCTCCAATAATTGTAAATGAAGTGCAGTAATTAAAGTAAGGTGTGTATGCTTTGCATGAACAATTGTCTGAAGTCTAATAGCTTATGTGAGTAATTATTATGAGTTAATGTTTTCATTATAGCTATTATCAATCATTGTAACACCAAGTAATAAATAATTTTTAATCATTGCTAGACATAAGATATTTTTGTATTTATTAGTACTATTTAAATACCATAAGTATATATAAGAAACATCTGAAAATTGTTTTTCTTTCCTTCAAGTTTTAAATATTTTTGTTCCATTTAGTGCATGAATGGGATGTGATGGTTGGACGATAGAGTGTATGACTGCTAATCAGCAAATCTCGAGTTTGGATCCTGAGCTTGAGTAAGTAAGACATCCATAAGTTCACCCAGCTCTTATGGGTACCTGACTAACATTAGGGAAAGTAAAGGTTGGTAGGAAATAGTGCTGACTTAACTACCTCTTTATATGCAATTTGACTGTCTGGTATAAAGGGAAACTTTACTATACTTAGGACTTAGTGCACATTAAATGATTTTCCATAATAAGTCAAAGGGCAATCATGTTTTGTAGAACACCTTATAGAACAAATTCACAAGTGGAATAAATGTACCATAATAGGCTTTCTTCCTTTATTTGTACTATCTTTATTTTACCTTCATTAATTTTACTTGCATTTGTCTTTTCTCGCGTTCCTCTTTGGATGGCATAAAAGGTGTGGGTTGTCTAAGGAAAGCAAGCTTTTCACAAATTTTTTCATGAATACCAACCCAGTCAGCTTTTTGGTGTTCAACCGAGCTGAAAATAAAATAAAAATGTGAGAAAGAAGCATTTATAATAATTATAAAAGAGTCTAAAAAATCCGAATTATTATTACTCATTAACAATAATTAATTTATGCACAAGCTAAGAATCTAAGATAAATAAAAAATAAAACGAAATGAAAGATTTCTGAGGCCAGAACTGTTATTTGGTATAGGCTAATAGTTGACATTCAGATTGATTTACATATATGTTCAATCTGTAGGCACATTTTTAGTAAAAGAATAAAATCTTAAATACTAAAAATATGCCAGTAGGTCTATAGTTTATCATGGTAGGCTTATATGTCTAAATAAAATAACAATATGAGAGTATGACAGTCAGTGAGTCCAGTTCCAGTTACAAATAACTGTTGGAAAAGATGAAACTATTAGGATAATCTCATAATTAATAATTTATATGGAAAGCTGATGTTATAAGTTCTTCTAAATGTTTAATGTGATGTCCTGTTCCTTAGGTCCATCAGAATCAGATCATCAGCTGTGTGAAGAGGAGGGGCCTGATACCTAAGCTAAGCAACATCTGGCCCCTCCCATCTTACTGCCCAGGCATATTATTTTAATGTTATAACAAAAACAGCAAAAATCTCTATTAGATGTAGCTCTAAATGTACTTTTTTTTACCAGTAATAGGTCAATTTGCATGCTTTGCACTGAAGAAAAGCTGGCATCTGACAAATCTCACACACCAGTTTTGACCCTTTTGGGTTTGCTAAGGGATTTATATCCATGGTGAAAAAGATTTGAAAACACTAATTTAGTGCTCTGTCTGTACACATTTATTTTTCAATTTAAGATTAAAGGGAATTTATTTGTGTATTAAAAATCCTTCAATTTTCATTTAGATCTAAGTCGGTATCTACAAGTCGGCCATGATAGTTTACATCGTTGCTAATGTATTATAATTGTCGAGTGCTATCAACACTGTTCAACATGAATTCAAAAGTGACAGACACAAATTATTTGGGGATGAGCGGAACATTTATATTTGCATATTATGTTATGAGATAAATTAATATTTTGTTTAATATTTATGATATCAAACTATTGAGAATATATTTATTAATCAGCAACATTATTATATAGGCCTATCGATTGCCGTGCAGAGACGAAATCTTGATTCTCAATAGGCCCAACATATTAATTAAAAGTGAGCAGTTTTCTTTCTTTCCCTCTCCCCTCCGTCACACATCGTCACAAAAAGCCAGACCCCCCTAAAATGACGTTACACCTCAGCTTACAACCTCCCTCAAAATTGCAGTTGAATTTTTCAAAACATTGATATTTTTCCAAAATCTTGTCTGAACTCTGTCAAAATAGAGTATTTTAATCAATTCCTATTACAACTTATTAGAATCGTTTTTTTTAAATATGCAAAAGTGTGACGTCGCACCATCGGACCCCTCCCCCCCCCCTCCCCCTCATCACACATCGTCACAAAATTACGCCCCCCCCCTTACGAGTGTGACGTCATTTATGGACGACCCCCTTGGCCTATTTTAAATTTTGAAAAAGCTTTAAATATAGGCCTAGATTCTAGATGTATATTATTATGGGCCTGTTTCTAAGACTTCGGCATATGATTATGAAGGGATAGTGTGCTCAAAAGCATGCCCATCCGCCAGAAACAGTTGAGCTCAACTTTACTTTCCCCGCCCATGGGGCATGGACCGTCATGTTCGAAATGGAACTTTACTTTTTATTTTTATGGAAGAACGTGATAAGAAAGAAAAAATAAATAATACAAAATTGCTGCTAAAATAAAATTGACAACATGTAGTCGTACTCTATTTTTAATTTTGGCTGTTTACAACTTTATATGTACAAATATTTAAATGAATTTAAAATCGGTGCGTAGACTAGATTAACCAAATTAAAGCGAGTCAAAACATGTCTCAGTATAAACAATTTTTAAGAAACGAACCATGCTATTGTTTAATATAATAATAATAATATTGTTAAATTATAGAAATATTAGTGTTTAATTTTAAAATTTAGTTTCTAAAATTATTGCATAAGCGTTATAAAAAATAATAAATTAATGAGATGTTTAATACTTTGAAGTGAGCCGTCACATAGCAGTTTTAAACGCCGTTGATATGCAAAATTCATCATTTGTTTAAAAATGGCTACCGCCCGTAAATTAAAAAAGACAAGAGCTTGAAAAACACAACTTTCTGACAACAATATCATGACTATAACTTAAGAGTTTCAAAAAAGGTTGCTTGGCCATAGGATATATCTGCTTGAATTATGTTTTGGAAAGATGTTACATAGTCATAGATCTAGTTTATTAGTTTATTATTAGTAGGAGTAGGTAGGGCCCTAGCTAAAAACTAAATGCCAAATGCCAGTCAGAGACTCACAAATTAGTATGAATTACGATCTATGGTACTAGATCTAGATCTAGAATCTAGATTAGATCTAACAACTAAGTTGCTGGTGCTAGTTATGCTACTACATAGACCTAAATAAAAATATTATTTATTCTATAACATTGGAAACATGTCACAGAACCTAAACAAAGTTTCACAAGTAAGTGTAATTAATACTAATATAAAACAATAGAATGAATGAAAAATGGACAGTATGTACTATGTGGCTTGTGACAGCTGACAGGATCATAACTGAGAGGGATATGATGGAAAATTAATTACTAATTGTTATGTTTGTTAGTAATCATCAATTAGTAGGCTTACAATTAAAGCTCAGTTTTTTTTAAAGGGTAACAAAATGTTTACATGCCAGGGTGTTTTTGGTGGGGTTTTAAATTACACCACATTGAATCAAATTGGGCACTTATGATAATGCCCCAATAGTCACTTGACAGGGAGTGCCCCAAGCTCCCCCATGAGCACTATGGCAACTACATTTGTTTTAAAGAGCTCCCTTTATAGGGGGTTAGGGGTACTACTTGATTCCACCTTAAAACAGCACCAGATGCATCACAGTGGCCTGGTGACCCTATGAGTTCGATGGCACCTGTGTTCATTTTAAAGGGTGCAATACACTGTGGAAACCATGGACTGCTATAATTGTTGATTAAATCAAATCAGGCACTTTTGCTGGTTGTGTGATTGGGAGTGCCCCAGGCTCCCTGAGGAGCACTATGGCATTTACATTCACTTTAAAGAGCACCCTACACTACTGACACAGTGGGCCATTGCATTCAATGACCAAACTGAAGTATATATTTAGATGTGATAGTGTACTGCCCCTGCTTCTATTCACTGGCAAGCAGAAAGAAAATTCTGAAGTTTAATCTTAATCAATTTATGAATAGCTTATCCAAATTATATTGTGGGAAAGAGTTATTCAAACAAAAAATTGCACACATCTTTAGATTAACAGCACAACTGTTTGATAAAGATTGACTGTTTACAAATTCACTCTTATCAGATCTTACCATATTAAATTCCTTGACTAATCTTGACTATGCCTGCCTTGCATACAAGATGTATTTAGGCCTGATTGTATTTCCTTTTTTTTGTAAAGATAAGCTTAGCTGATTTCATTTTAGATATTTCTAACTTAGTTTTTATCTATATATAGGCAAACCAAGTAAAATCAATTATTGTTTTAAAGCTATATCATTTTAAAATATGCTTGTAAATATTTTTTTATTTTGTAAATGTGTCCCCCACCACTGCTTAATAGCAGAAGTGAAAATGTGTGCAATTATATTTACTGTTTATTTATTTTCTAATCAGGAGAACGCCATGGACCTTCACAGTCAAATAACACACAAGCTGACAGAAGATGGCTTGAGTCCTGTGTCCAGTGATGTTGAAAAACTTCTCTTTCTCTGGAAACTTTACATCCATACTCAAGTAAGTATAGCATTTACCTACTCATTAGTAGCATTTAATGTCTTTAGTAGACAACCTTAAAAAACAGATTTTCTTGAAATTTATACCTTTAATTTTTATCTAAAAAGTATTAAGTTTAACAGTTGAAAACATTGTTGAAATGGTTTTTTTTTTGTTTTTAATTTTAAAATAAAGTAATACAAATTAAAATCATGTAAACGGTAAAAAAAAAATAGACGAGTAATCAAATAAAAACTGCCTTTAAAAGAAAACATCCATTTTCTATGTTTTCTAAAATCAAAAGTCTACAACAAATTTTTTTTTCTGTTTTGGTGATATTCTCTTCTTCTTTTATCCCTTTTGTTTTGTTGATATTGCTCCTAGGATGAACTTGAGAAAGCACGTCAGGCTGAAATTAGCCTGAAAGAATCTCAGGCAGCAGAGATGAAAGAAGTGGAAAGTTATGTTGAGAACATACGCCAGCTGTCAGATGAAAGAGAGGCCCTGATACAAGAGCTGGAAGTAGAGAATGAATCTCTGAAGAGACGTGTAAAGAGACTGGAAGAAGAGACTAGCAGTAAGTGAACCTGAAACTGTTTTACTTGTTGTTCTAGGTCTATGTTTCAATTTATAATAAATTACTAGAACATTTGAGGGACGGTGTGGTTGAGTGGTATGGCACTCTACTGCTAACCCGGAAGTTTCCAATTGGAATCTCAGTCCTGGCTAATGATTTTAAGATGTCCCTGAGTCCACCCATCTCTGATGGGTACCTGACTCATTCTTAGACATGTAAAGGTGGCTGGGCATAGTCCTCACCACATTATCCCTTCATTTGCAGATGTCTAATGTATCTGCCCTACAGATTGTTATGTCTGAAAGGAGAACATTATCTTTTACTTTCCAAAATGTTTGTGTGTTTTATTTTTGTGCAGCTGTTTCAATGAACCCAAAATAAATTTCTTCACATGTTGTACCCTACAGAAGAAGCTAGAGCAGAGATTGTGAAATCTAATATATCTGTCCTACAGGTTGTTAGGTCTGAATGTTTGTGTGTTTTATTTTTGTGCAGTTGTTTCTATGAATCCAAAACAATTTCTTTACATTTTGTACCCTACAGAAGAAGCCAGAGCAGAGATAGTTGAGATGTTGACTCAACAGGGCCTGGCTGAGATCACAAGCACTAGTTCAGGGGAACAAATTGCTTACCTCCTTGTTGAGAGAGCTCAGCTGTTGGAGAGACTGGAGGAGAAACGCCACACCCCTGGTCCCACTAGCCCTGAAACTGAAGATGGTCGGAGCTCGGAAACAGAGCTTAAACGGATACTTGAAAGGGTTCATAATATTTATTTAAAAAATAAAATGAAAAGTTACTTAAACTACTAACGCTTCAGGTCAATACCTTTACTTTGCCATCGCAAGAGAAATAACTATCTGTGAATAATTACAAGCTTTTTCAAATATGAACATATTTTATCTAATCTATAATTTAATAATTATTTTTTAAAATAATGATGGTCTATTCCTAAGTTTTAACTCAAATTTTCTTGAAATTTATTTCAATAAATTTTCAGAAAAAAAATTCACATAAACATGATAACATGTAATTACAATGTGCAATGGTATTATTTATTATTATGCTATTGTATAAATTATTAATTTGATAGATCAGAGGACTTAGCATTTTTTTTCCTGTAAACAGCTCAAGTATTTGTGTAGCGTCCTAATTAAATTAATTCTGAATAGTGCTTTAATTTCACATAAACCCTAAACCAACACATGAATTTGGTAACATTTTTAAGAGTGTTTTATTTTCTAGTAACTTATCTCCTTTTGAAGAGAGCTTATTCACATCTTTTTATTTTTATTTTTCACCAGGAAAGAAGTGATTTGGAAGAAGAATTGAGCAAACAGCGTGAAAGTGCTAAAATACTTAGCCAACAGCTACAGAAAGAACATGAAGAAGAAATCAGTGCCTTGATAGAAGAAAACAGCAAACTGGAGGAAGATTTGCAGAATGCTGAAATGATGGTAATAGATTGCATGAACATTTTTAAAGAATTTATCCACTTCCAGCTCTCCATTGTAAAACATACCAGTGTGAAAGAATGTCTTGAAATAAGTTGATATTTATCTTAAGTGCAATAAATCTTTTTCTTTTATAAATTGCAGTAGGCCATAGCTAATTTACATATTTGCATTTTTCTTGGACATTTACTCTCAACGTTGATGGTTAGGATTAGAATAGCAATACTAGTGGATTAGAATAGCAATACTAGTAAAATCATTACTTTTTTACTCTAAGTAAAGTTACTCTTTTAAACCTGGCTGTCTCTTGGGCAGATGAAGTATAGTTCACTTATTTCTGTAACCTCTGCAAATAAAGGGATATTGTGGTCAGCAATATGTCCAGCATTTCCTTTAAGTGATTAATTTACCCACCACAGCTTCCTTCCTCTTCCTTCCTTATACGGAAACCGGCTCAGAAGGTTGACTTCCATTAGCCAGGCAGGCCTCAGTGTAGCAAACTCCGACCACAAGAGTTCCCCACACATCGGTCGCTACTTCCGTCGGCTCTCACCGGGCTTTCTTTCCCCACCCACCAGACGCGGGACGTCGTCCTACCGACTGGTACCCAGCTTGATCGTGGGGGGCGTTCGGCCATTCTTTGAACCTAGCGCATACTGCAGTTCTACTCGGCCAGATCAAAAACCTCTAGCTGCTGTTGGCTACCACTAGCCATTCCGCACCCATTAGGTCCGACTAGTGGCACTCTTCCGAAGCCACGTGAAGGCCGCAGCTTAAAGTCAAGATGTCTGGTTAGGGTCGAGAGCAAACTCTTCTTGGTTCCCGGCAGTCTTGCACCTCTCCTCCCCCAACGCTATTATGTAGGGGACTTGGGAGTCCGACGTACCAGATCTACAAATTTGAGCTCAGGATCTGAACTCCATTCTTTTCTGGGTTAACTGTCTTCTGCTTTATAAGTACCCAGATCCGAATCAATACATTAGTATCAGTTGTGTTGTGTAATAAATAATTTAATATTTAAAATCATGTCTTGTTTTTATGGCTGAGTTTAATTTTTTTTCCCACAATGCAACACTGAAGATTTCCCAACTGAAAGCAGAACTGAGTGGGTACACAGAAGGGGATGACATGGAGAGTTCTATGAATGAAGTCTCACTGAAGCAGGGGAAGAAGAAGCTGGAGGAGGAGAGAAACCAGCTGAACCAGGAGAGGGAGGAGATAGAGAAAGAGATGGAAGAAATTGAGAATGATCGAGCTGATTTTAAGAAAGAGAAGGACGTGTTCAACAAGGAGAAGATGGAGTTGGAGAAAGAAAAGTAAACTTGTTTTTAAATATTTTTTTAATTACAGGACATTTAGCAGACTTAGTCTAATGATTTTTAAAATTAATTAGTTTTGGGAATATTTTTAATTACAGGACATTTAGCTGACTTAGTCTAATGACTATTAGTTTATTTAATTAAAAAGGCTAGCTTAAGAGATCTACACTAATGTTGCTCCAAGAGTGGGATTAAATATTAGGAAAAACTATCTGCTTAACAAAACACTACTTTAAATTTTTAAGTAATAAGTTTTTGAGATTTTTATTTTGAGGCAATTCCTTTTTTAGTTTCTTTTAAATTTGTTTTTTTTTGGCTACTCAAATGAGAAATCAAATTAGTAATACAGTTTTAATAAAATTATTCGTAAAAGAATATGTTTATGTAATGCATATAAACCTACAGTACCAGGTCTCCATAATTAATTGCATAGTTTTATTAAGCCCAACATGTTTGTAATAGTTTTGATTTTTAAAAATCCATTTGGAAATATACCAGAATTATTTTATTGTTTTTACTTTATTAGATCAAATTTACAAAAAGAATGGAGCAAATTAAATCAAGTTAAAGCAGAGATTACAGAAGAAAAAGAAGACTTAGCAATAAGGAGGGAAGAGCTAGAGAAGAAAAAGCAACAGTTAGATAAAAAGGAAGAAGAATTAGATAGAAAGAGAACTGAACTGGAGCAGGCAAACAAAACTGTTCGGAGGGAAAGCATAGAGCAAGATGATGAAGAGAAAGACAGTAGGTTTTTTTTAAAATTATTTTTCTTTACTCAAGTTGATTCATATTTTTTATATGTTGAAACTTAGGTTAGTACATTAACTTGCAAATTCTGATATTTTGTAAACAAATGCACTGTTTGTCTATTAAATCATAGTGATTTTCTATAATCACTGTAAAAGTGAGAATGAAATAAATTGTTACAAATAATTAATAATTATTATAGTATTTTATTATAATGGATATATAATAAATAATAATTTTGTCAAAATCATGTATGCTCTATCACCTTTTTTCTGTCTGAATAGACACATTGTAAGAATTATAAGCAGCGGAAGTAGTAGTACACTTCTATTATATTTAGTTTTTAGTTAGTTGTTATGGACTAGAATTACAGGTTTGGTTATAGAATATTTTTATGTAACCTGCCTTTGATTTTCTTTTTCTTAGATTTACTGGATTTCTACATGGTTCAATATAGTAATTTGACTCAGCTGACTTGCACTTTCATTATCTAAACACAATTAATGGTTTTAAAGCTCTTTAAAATGAAAAGTAGCTAGTAATTTTCTCTAAGATGATGAGATTCCCATATTGAAACAAAATTAAAAAAGTAACAGTTTGAAACTGTTTTATGATTAGTTGTGTTTGGATTTTAAGTTTTGTAAGGGTGGTGGCAAAAAAAAATAATCATTTTGTGTGTGCTGAAGATAATGAGCACTTAGAGTAACCACAATATTTAAGAATGCGATTAAAATTGTATACTAATTTTTAAAACTAAATTTAAAAATAAAAAAAAAAATTCTTTGAAAGGTCCGAAGTCTAAGGCTTTGAAAGGTGGCAGCCCTTCCCGCTCTAGCGACATGACTCTGAGAAAAATCATTGAGGACAAGACAAAGATAGAGGGGGAGCTTGTGCAGCTCAAAGCTCAGATGAGGGAGATGCAGAGAGAAAAGGATGCACACGATGATGTGGTCAGTCAAATAGTTTTGTTGCTTTTTTAAAGTTTAATTTTTTAATAGTTTTTATTATATAATATTCATACATTGCTACATTAAAAACTGAAGTTTTATTAGGTCATATACTTACATTTGAAATGGTTATTTTGATTGTGAAAATGAAAGAAATTAATATTTCTATAAAATTCACATTTTAGTGGTGATGAAATTATTTATACTTTTATCAATTTATGTTTTGAAGTTACATTTTAAAGTTTACATTTTTGAAAAGTCAAATAATTCATTCATATTTTTTAGAAGTTTTTTTATTTTAAGATTTTCATATTTGGTTGAATTTGTTGTTTCATAAAGTAACCTTTCTATTTATCAGTTTTTAAAAGCATATAGAACAATTGCAGCAAAATAAATCTTAATCTCTGTAAAAATTTTGATATTGTCTTGAAATCAAGGTAAAATCATTAAAGAGTGACCTTGAAAAATCCCACATAGTCCAACAACAGATGCAAGCTAAACTAAGGAAAATAAATGAAGAGCTAGATGATGCTGAATCTCAGCTAGATGACGTTGAGGTAAAATAACATAACCACTCATTGTATAACACGAATATAACCACTCATTGTATAACACGAATATAATACATGCATTGTTTTTAGTAATGATTTAAATAAATGGGCAGCCCTATTTCAAACAGTTTAAATATATGTTTAAAAAATTTAAAAACGAGGTCCGAATTAAGTTGAAATTTTAATTACTTATGTACATTTTTAAATTTATCATCTGTAAAATAAAAATAAATGTACAACTTCATATTAGAAATCTTGTTTCAAATTTTATATTTTAAAATTGCATTCAAACATTTATATTTCCAGACAAATTTGGAGTTGGTGACAAAAGAAAAAGAATCCATCTCAGAGAAATTTGAAGCTCTAAGCACTGAAGTGAAAACATTAAGGGCTGATGCAATGAAATCTTCCACACTTCAGGACATTGTTGAAATATTGAACAATGATAAAAAGCAACTAACAGCATCACTGGAGAACATGAAAACAAAGCTTGAGCAAACAGCCAATGAGAAAGAAGAGCTGGCCAATCAGACAAAGAGATGGACAAAAGAAGAACAAGATTTAACCAATCAGCTGCAAGTTGTTAAACATGAGCTAGACAAAGTGACAAAAGAGAGAGAAGAGTTGATCAAGGAAAGGGATAAGCTCTTATCAGTCAAAGCTCAACAAGAACAGATAGAAAAAAATTTGAAGAATGAATTAGAAGACCTTAATAAGGTAGCATACTTTTTTAATATTTCAGATGATATGATCTTCAAGTAATTTTAAACTGACAAGTCATTTTCCAAAATTTAATTATATTTTTCAAGCTCTGAAATGTTTTTTTTAAGTTATAAATAAACTATAACATCAAATTAAACTTTATAAATTTATTGCATTCATGTTATTTACATGTTATGTATAATTTAATTTTGCATGTATTTGTTGGTTACGAGCTCAATTTATGGGCATTTGATAAGGGCAGCTCTTTTTTTTTGTTTTTTTTAACACTTAACAGGTTTTGGAAAATGAATCTTTTAAATCTTTAAAGAAGTAGTTTGATAAAACTTTTTGTTATAAAATGTCGTTCTTGTAAAGACAAACGAGAAACTGGAATACCAGCTGTCACAACTGAAAACAGAGAATCAGGCATTGGAGACAAAACTGGCAAAAGCTCAAGAAAGTGTGGCGTCTGCTAAATCTCAAATTGCCGAGGTAACTCAACGGTTACAGGAGCAAGAGAAGGATTGCCAGGTGCAAGTTGAAGAAGTAGCCAAAAAGCAGGTCAGTCAAAATTGCTTAACATCATTGTCAACATGGATTTTTTTTTGGATCTCTTAAGTATATTATTTCATTTAGGCTTTTTCTCTGGGAGGTGGTGGCGGGTGGGGGGGGGGGGCACTTGATATATTCGGGGTGCGGACACTGGTAAAGTATGTTTTCTATATAAATTCCATTCCGTTCAGGGGATGGTAGACTTTATTTTGGGGGGAGGGGCACCAAGAGATGCCTGGAAGAAATTTTGGTAAAGTAACTTTTTAAATGCTACAGGACAATGGACAGGTGAAATAAATTTCTGTTTCTATGATCTCAGAATATGAATGGATAGTGTGGTCAGCACTATGCCCAGCTACCCTTTTTATCAATAACTTGAGTCAGAGCTAAGTAAATTCAGGGACATGCTAAGGACTTGAGCCTGCAATCTGAACTCGAGACTTTTGGGTTAGCAGCTGATTGCTCTACCATCCACCCTGTCAGCTCACTGTGGATTCCTTACATACTTTTATGTGCTCATTTTTTAGCTTTGAATGAACTCACAAATGTTCATTTTCCCACTGTTACAGTTCGACATTGACCGCTTAAAGGAAGAACATTTTAACATCCAAAGTGAGCTCACAGCTTTACAGAATGAATTGGTCAAGTCTAAAGAAAAAGAAACATTGCTCATTACCAACCAGGCAAGTATAGGAAATGTTATATGTTATATTTATATGAAAATAAAAGGTGCATATTTTATTTGATTTCAAGATGTGAATGAAATAAATAACATTTATTCTTGGAATCTTTAGTTTTTGCAGTAAAAAAAAAACAAAAAAAAATAAATCAAGCCACATCATTTATTTTATTGAGTTTTAAATTTTAAAAATATTTACATTGTCGTGATACAGTTTTCTACAAGTTGCATTATATGTTTCTTCCACTGCATGTTTGTTTATGAATATAAAATTATTTTTTTTAAGATTACACAAATACTGAGATTACTGAATTATAAAGTGATGTTGCAAAATTTAAACAAATTAAGTTGTAGCATTAAGCAAAATTTGATTGAAAATATTAAACCTATTTTACAGCATTTGCTTCAAAGAAATCATGGGGATACAGAAAAAAGGTACAAGTGGCTTTTAGCATCTTGCATTATCATAAGTTTTAACATTTTCCTTATATACATGTACTGAAGTAATAATGATATGAATATTCTTTTGTGAAAATGTATGATTAATGTTTTTAGTAAGTAAACTCACCCTACTTGTCTGTTAACTTGCATTTAACCTACACTCAATTCAAACCTACTTTTACAAAATTGATTATAATATTAAAAAAACTAAATTAACATTTAATTTAAATGATGTTTATTTACACTGTCTTACTAAATCTAAAGTTTAATAGGTTATGAATTAGCATTTGAATGATTCTGAGATTTCAACAAAATCCAACATTTGAAAATCAAATCTTATTTATTTTTGAAAAAAATTGAAAAACTATTAAAATGTTATTAAAACAGTGATTTTTAAGATTTCTGAAGAACTTCTTGCCTTGATCATAGCCGATGTCCATTAAAATATCATTTTATAAAAGAAATATTGGTTGAATATACATGTGTTTGAGGTTGTTTAATAAATAAATGGTAGATACAACACTATATTGTTACTCATTTCTTGTATTTGTTATTTGCATCTTTTTTTTATGGAAGTTTGGAAGAGTAAGTTCTATCTTATGCTTTATATTATAGTTTAGTTTTTTTTATTCAGATTTCTATTGTAAGCTACATTTTTTGTTTACATTAATTCAGTTTTTTTCCTGAGTATTACTACAAAATCAAAAAAACTTATTATCTTTCTTAAGATTTTCTTATTTGTTTTTAAAGTATTTGAAAATATTCATTTAAATTTCATTTGATGCTTTAATTTTGGCTTTTTAATCTGGAGCACCCAGTAAGCTTATATATTTGTGATATTTTTAAACTAGTTATAGTTGGCACAACTGTTAAAACAATTACATTACCTTTCTTTATTTAATTTTTATGGTTGTTTAAAGTTGATGTCTCTCCACAAAGACTCTTTTTTCTAAGTGACTTTGAAAAAAATTCATATTTTAAAAAGTTTGTGTTTAATCTTAACATCCTTCTATCAGTTTGTTCTGTAACCATTTCTAAATGTGGCTTTTACTTTATGTATTATTATGTCTTATACGTACTGAGATTTTTAGCATACAAAATTGCATATAAAAATACATATAAACTCAACTTTTTGGGGTTCAACATTTGTTCTCAACATGTTTGAGATATGTTATCTTTAAAACATATCAATATCTTTGTTTTAGCTATGTAGACAATGTTCAATTGCTAATCTTTAATAAAATAAAAATTAAGTACCGGTCCCCCCTTAAATTATGTATTTCTTATGTATGAGATTTAGCTCTGGTTTTATTTGTCTTTTTCAAGTAATTTCAACTTGAAGGTAATTTTTATCATGCTAGAAGTTTTGTTCAATTTATGAAAAAAAAATTACATTTATGTTCTATAGTTATAGGTATTTTTTTTTTAAACATTCACTTTTTGCATTTTTAAAATGTGATTTTGTGTTTTAAAATTCTTGTTTTTTAGTTTTAAATTTTTTTTGTTTAAAATATAGACATTCACTGTTTCATATTTCTGATTGTATTTAAATATAGAAGTCAGCATGCATTGGTATCACAAAATGTCTGACTCTCACCTATTCTTCATCATTAAAGCTAATATTTCAAACCTTGTATGTTTTTAAAAAAAATTAGCAATTCTAAATTTATTGTAAGCGATTTTTTTAAAAACTGTAGCAAATCTTAATTTATTGTAAGCTATTTTTATATTAATAGTTTCATAATAACATTTTCTTTTACGCCTTCTATAAAATATTCAAAATTAGTTATTCTTTTTAAAGTTTGTAATAAAGAATTGTTTGCTTTATAAAGAACTTGAGCAAAATCTATTTAAAAGCATACAAAATTGTTTAAAAACAAATCGACTTAAACATTTCTTTCACAAAATTAAAAAAAATTATAACTATTTTTCAACTCAGCAAACCGATTGAGTTTTATGGCTGTGATATGGAATTTTCCAGAATTTTCAAGTCTTGTGATCTTTCAGATTGACCCACGAGGTGGCAGATCTTAGACAGAAGCTGGAGCTGACACTGCAGGAGCTAGCCAGAAGCAAAGTGTACTCTGAGAGTCTGGAGCGAGAAAAAACAGATTTAAAAGAGACCCTGCTAGACACAGAGAAACTTTTAGATCAAAGTTCAGAGGTCAAGGTAATGTATATAGGTTATATATTATATTATATATCATGTATTTCAAAATCTAGACCTAGAAAAACTTTAGATCAATGTTTAGAAGGTTTCATGTGATTGTGATTATTTTAAACAGTGATCATAAAAAATTAATTGTATTAAAAAAAAACAGTTTTTGCTCCAAACCTTTTTTTATAAAGAATACTGGAAGCCATCTATACATTCTACTTTTTAAATTGATCTTTATTTTGTTAGTTAGTAAAATGATTAAATTATTATAAAAGTCATTGAGGCCGATGAAGTGGAGTTTATGTGTTTATTGGATCTCACTCAGCATCTATTTGGATTTTGTAGTAAACTCCATGCTCAGTCATCTTCGGTTTTACTGTCAGGTACCAATCATAGTTGGTGGGATTACGGATTGCCAGAAGAACTTAAGCCCAGAAGCCAAACTAAAAATTTTTGGTTCTGAATGATGAAGTATAGTTTTTGTTTTCTTAGAATATAACTATGTATCTAATTCTATAATGATTCGAATTTAAATTTTCAGAATGTTTTGGAGGAGGAAAGGCGTGAGAAGAACAAAATGAAAGTAGAAATAAACCGTTTGGAGCTAAGTCTTCAAGAGAAGACAACTCTTGCTGATAAATATGAAGAAGAAAGGAAAGAAAAATTAAATTTAGAATCACAGCTTGTCTCACTGCAAAATTTAAATGAGAAATATAAAGTAAGGAATCAACATCATGGATTTTTAGGACTAAATGTTGAATAAAAAAACCTTGCACCTCTGTATTCAAGAAAAATAGTTTGAAGTGTGAACATTCATTAGATGTTGCTAATCAGTTAGTAACATTTGAAGTTTCAATTTTTAAAGAGAAATGTATATCATACAGAGTAAAAATAAATAAATAGGTTATTGAGAACATTTTATTTCGTGCAATTACATTTTACAAAAGTGTTTTGTAACTGGAATTTGTATTTCAACTAAATAGATGAATTATAACTAGGATTAGTTTTTTAAATTAATTTGACAAATTTAAACATAAACCATTATTTTTTTTTTTGTTTTATCTAAGGTTTTGAATGAAGAGCTGAATAATGAAGTTCTGCAAAAAAAATCTCTGGAAAAACAAATGGATGAGCTAAAACAGAATTTGGCATCTAAAGTTAGTAAGGATGAACTTGTGAAGGCTGAAGATGAATTGAAGAAGGAAAGAGAACTTTGTTTACAGCTTGAAGTACGAGTTAAGGAACTTGAACACAATCTTAAAGATGTTGAGATTAGTAAAGAATCAGCTACTGAATTGTTACAGAATGAACGCCAAATGAGGATGAGTTTAGAAAAAAATGTTAAAGATTTGCAGGTAAAGTTAATATAACATTTTCTTAATTTTTGTCAATAATTTCATTATTTTTTACTTTGTTTATAGAATGTGTTTAAGTGTTGTCCTTAATTAATGTGTTACATGAGTTGGATGCTCAGACTTTAAAAACAATGTATTACATTTGAAAGAGAGGGGGATGGTTAGGAAAATGTGATGTAGGATACATATAGCATTTCTTACAAACACAAATGATGAAAATTATGTTGACTAGTTAGAATTGTAGTCGTTTTATGAAGTTCGGAGGATGAAATTAGGGGCACAAATATGAAAGGAGGTTTTTGTGTCGTAACTATAGAGTTGCAAGGAAAAAGAAGGCTAAAACCTGGATAACATCATCTATGGTTGACAGATAATTGACATATTTTTAAAAAAAATTTACTCTTATGCATACATTGTAAAACATCATTTGTGTAAATAGAAAATTTTAATGTGCATAAATTTAAAAAAAATGTATCAGTGAATGAACTTGTGATGACCATTCTAGGTTTCATTGTTGCACCAAGACACAGCGGAGGAGTTAACTCGCTTGAGAGAAGAGCTGAATAAACACAAGGTCGCTGTCAAAGCTCTTGAAGAATCTGAGGCTGATGTGCAGATACTTTGTCAAGAGCTAGAAAAGGAGAGGGCGTTAACTGCAGAATTGAATAAAAAGGTTGGGTGTTGTTGTTTGTTTCTCACATTAGGGTTACTGGTTAATCTTGGCTGTACTGGTGGATAATTATTTAACTTAATAATGTATCAATTTTAAAAATAAGTGGATATTTTTCAAAATTCTAACCATTCTTTTTCTTTAAATAGATGTAGGCATATTTTTACATGTAATTATGTTGATTCTTTTAATAATTTTGGTTAAATACAATTTCTCTTTTAAAAAATTGACATTCTTTCTAAACAATTTAAATTTATTATTTTATTTCAACTAGTACATTTTAAAATAATGAATCGAAAAAAAATTGATGTTTTAAAATTGTGTTGGCAGATCATTGAGATGGAGGAGGCGTCAGACTTTGAGGAAGAGCTGAAGCTAGAACAAAGAATTAGAGCTGAGTGCGAAATGAAGGTCAAGGAATTAGAGCAAGCACTTGATGACCTGAGGGTGGACAGTGACAACATGAGGCACAGCTTGAATGGAAAGGTGAGCTTGGCTGTTGCTAGACAAGTTAAGTAGTAATAACAGGCCAATAGATGACGATTACATACTGGTAGCTGTTGCTAGACAAGTTAAATAGTAATAACAGGCCTATAGATGACGATTACATACTGGTAGCAGTTGCTAGTCAAGATAAATAGTAATAACAGGCCAATAGATGACAATTACATACTGGTAGCTGTTGCTAGACAAGATAAATAGTAATAACAGGCCAATAGATGACAATTACATACTGGTAGCTGTTGCTAGACAAGTTAAATAGTAATAACAGGCCAATAGATGACGATTACATACTGGTAGCAGTTGCTAGTCAAGATAAATAGTAATAACAGGCCAATAGATGACAATTACATACTGGTAGCTGTTGCTAGACAAGATAAATAGTAATAACAGGCCAATAGATGACAATTACATACTGGTAGCAGTTGCTAGACATGTTAAATAGTAATAACAGGCAAATAGATGATGATTATATACTGGTAGCAGTTGCTAGACAAGTTAAATAGTAATAACAGGCGAATAGATGATGATTATGATTGTACTGTTAGCAGTTGTCTATGTTCTTTGTTTTTAAAGTTATCTCATGTTCCACAGATTAAGTCTTTAGAGAAAAGAGTCCAGGTGCTACAAGATGATCTGTTTACTGCCCAGGATGAGTACCAAGCTCTGCAAGACAAACATAATGAGGTACTTTTATTGGAATTTAATGTTTGCTAAGATTGGCACATTTTCAAAAATGTGATAGTCATCTATAAGTGACAGAGTACACAATTTGAATAGAATTTTATTGTTTTTAAAGTGTGAATTATGGCGTCTAGTCACATTGATTTTCAAATGTTTTTGTAGTCATTGATTACACAAATGTTTTCAAATAATTAGTGGAAAACTAATTTAGGATCTTAATAAACATATTCTTATACCTGATATAATGAATAATGTCTCTTTTACCCCAAGTTTGTTCATTTTAAAATATTTAGGATTAGGATTACATGTTGGCTTAATTCCAGTGTTACTAGAACCATTAGCTTTTTAAATGGTTAGGTATTGCCAAACTTAAATGTGCCATTTTTTTATGCTGCTGCTAAAATAAATGTTACCAGGTTTTTAAACAGTTGACATGTTGTTGCCAGGTTTTTTAAACAGTTGACATGTTGTTGCCAGGTTTTTAAACAGTTGACATGTTGTTGCCAGGTTTTTAAACAGTTGATATGTTGTTGCCAGGTTTTTTAAACAGTTGACATGTTGTTGCCAGGTTTTTTAAACAGTTGACATGTTGTTGCCAGGTTGTGAAAGAAGCAGAAGTAGCCAGAGCTGAACTGATAACTCAGCAGGTTCACCATTCCCGGCAGACATATGTATCCCTTGGGTCCAGTGACCATTCTAAAAAAGAGGTAACTAGCCCAGTCCCCATAATTGTGACCTTTACCCTCACTATAGAAATAACTTAGTAGAGCAGTCTAGTTGTATTTTACCCCTTAATGAGGAGAAGAATGCTTCCCATGGTGACCACATTTTTAATTTGGTCATTTCTTGATCCCTGATTTACTATACAACTGCTTAATGGTAAATGTTAAACTTCTTTCATATTGGCTGTTATAGGTGGTTATGTTTTTAATGTATACATTTTAAGGCCTATATTGATTTAGTAATTTTAGAATGGTCATTAGTTTCAGTATGGTTTTGGTTTTTCGAAAAGTAAAAATTATTGTGAGCCATTGGCTAACAAAGCTCTATAGCATTTTTTGTGAGTGAATTTTTTGGTAGCTTTACAATAAGCCTAATTTGTCTATTTTACTAATTTCTAGAATTTTTATACTGATAAAAAAATAATCTTTTAGCATAAAACTACCTCACACAGGAAAATATTGTGAAGTTCACCATTTTCTTTGGTCCTGACATGAAAGGGTATTGCTTGGATAGGGAACAGCATAGTTAACTAATTACCCTGACTCACCTATTATCATGTATAACAGATATTCTCAAGTGGTGGAGGTTATTACCATTTGGGGGTAGGGGGGACTGGGTGGGGGTAAATTTGCTGCCACCCCTATGCCAAATATCCAGACGGGCTTGTCTCACTCAACAGATTGCTTTACAAAAAGAAATTTTTTTTTAACATTTTCATATTAAGGGCTCTAATACACTCTACCACTCAACCAAATTCCCCCATTCCCCCATCAGCTATAACCTGAAATGTATTTTGTTCACCTAGGACACAGACTCACTAGATGGCGCCCCCATAACCCCTTCCGTCCATGGTCTGATGAACGAGATCAACACCACTAAGACCAACCTGTTTCAAGCACAGGAGGAGCTGGAGACAACAAAGATAGATCTGGAATCCTGCAGGTTGCTTAATCTCAAGGCTCTTTGACTTAGATTTTATCTTGTACATCCCAGCTTGCTGATGTCTTAAGGTGGGACGGTTTGGTTTGGTGGTAGAGCATTTGATTGCTAACCTGAGTGTCTAGTTCAGAACTTGGATGTAAGTCTGTAGGACATCCCTGAGTCCACCCAGCTATGTCGGGTCCCTGAATGTTAGATTAGGCAAAAGTGTTTGGTTTGGTGGTAGAGCATTTGATTGCTAACCTGAGTGTCTAGTTCAGAACTTGGATGTAATTCTGTAGGACATCCCTGAGTCCACCCAGCTATGTCGGGTCCCTGAATGTTAGATTAGGCAAAAGTGTTTGGTTTGGTGGTAGAGCATTTGATTTCTAACCTGAGTGTCTAGTTCAGATCTTGGACGTAAGTTTGTAGGACATCCCTGAGTCCACCCAGCTATGATGGTTCCTGAGTTGGCTAAATTGGCTTGGCATACTACTGACCACATCATCCTTTTATATACAATGTCTAGAAACAAAGGAACTCTACTGTATTTGACCTAGGGATCTTGAGGTCCAAAGTGGGGAAGTTTACTATTTTTTCAATGTCTTAAAACCCTAAAAATGTCATCTTCACAATGCTAAGCCTGTTGATGTTTTAAAACTCTAATGATGTCTAATTATAAAGCATTTTACTTAATATTTTACTCACATAGGTGCAAAAATCATTGGCCCCTAAAATACTATATTTAACAGTCACTGTGGACACAGCAACTGATTGGGGGCAATGACAGGTAAAATATTCAAATCTTTTTTTTCCTCACCAGGCAGGAGCTGAGCCTGTTGCAGAACTCAGTGGACAGGGCCAATCAGCTGTTGGAGAAATCTGAAAGTGAGGCTAGGGCACTGAGGAGAGAATTGGCGGAAACACAAGGTACAACAGCTTACAGGACAGCTGTTTATCACAGCTGTCTCACATAATGGCTTACATGGCAGCTGTCATTGATAACAGCTGTCTTCCATAACAGCATATATTATAGATGTCTTACATAGCAGCTTACATTACAGCTGTCTTACATAACATTACATTACATCTGCCATTGGTAACAGCTGACATAACAGTTGTCTTTAATAAGGCTTACATTACAGCTACCTTACATAAATACCTTATAATAATTATTTATCTGTAATAATCAGCTTAATTTATGGGACAGAGTGATCTAGCGGTATAGGGCTGGACTGCTAACCCATAGGTCTCGAGTTCAAATCCGGGTTCAAGTCAGTAGACCGTCCCTGAGTCCACCTAACTCTGATGCGTACCTAACTCACGTTGGGGAAGACAATGGCAGCTGGGCATAGTGCTGACCACATTGTTTCTTCATATGCCGGGGTCACAGAAACAACTCTACTTCACTTGCCCCATAGACCATAGTGTTTGAAAGGGAAACTTTAATCAGCTTAATTTATTGGTATCTTCTACAACTAATGCAACAGATTTGTTTATTTAATTTAATTTTTTTAATTTATGTTTTTATACATTTCAAATATATTTTGTAAGTATCTCAGGCCTAACTCACATAAAAATTATTTTAAAAACCAAATTGTTAAATTTTTGTTATTTATGATTAGATTTATCTCATGTTGGTAAAAAAAAAAAAAACATCAGGATCTGTTAATTCCCAAAGATGTATTAGAATCACATTATTATACCACTAGCATATAAACAATTATCTTAGTTAAAGATAATTACAGTTAGCTTAAAAATCTTACATAGCAAAATCTTATATATCTGACACAATAGCTGTCTTAGATAGTAGCTGTTTTATGTAGCAAAAGTCTTACTTAACAACTAAATGATTCATTGAATATGTTTAAATTTTTCTGTATGGAATCCATAGCTCCTTCACTATATTTTTCTATTCTAAGAGTTATCTCCCTGTTTGAGAATATTTTATTCTCTGTTCACCGGGCACCTTAGAGTTATCTCCCTGTTTGATACTATTTTTGTCTCCATTCACCAGGCACCTTAGAGTTTACACAGAACCAGCTGAAAAACAAACTGACAAAGTTGGAATCCCTGGCCAGGGACAGGGACTACCTGCAGAAGGAGCTGGACTCTATCAGTGACGCCCAGCAGGAAAACCTCAGCACCCAGCCGTTCTTTGAGAAGGAGCGCCAGCAGCACATTGATAGGATCACAACCTTGGAAAACTTGGCTGAGCAGCTGGAGTTGGACAACAGGGAGCTGGCACGCAAGGTACTGGAACTTTGAGACTTCTATGATTCTGTTCTAAACATCTAATTTAAATCATCATCTTTTTCCATTCGTGCCCAATACACATGGAGCAGATGAAGAGAATTCATGTTTCAATAGACCTTAGCACACAAAGGGATAATGTGGTCAGCACTATACCCAGCTACCTTTGTTTCCCTAACGAGAGTCATGTACCCATCAGAGCTGGATGGACTCAGGTACATCCTACAGACTGAGATCCAAACTCTATACTTTCTGGTTAACAGTCTAGCATCTTCAACATTGCTATGTTAAAATTAAAAATTTTTTTTTGCTCACATTGTTTTGAGTCTGATAGAAAAGCATTTAAAATTAGTTTTAAGTTAAACATGCCTTATTTTTATATTCTTATACATTAATTAATTCATTAATAATCATTTGTTTTACAGCTGTCTGCAGCTGTGGCTAAAAGTGAAGGGCTTGAGGAATTTCTTGGCAGGGAGAAGATGAGAAACTCAGGTAAGTAGACAGGTGAAAGAGGTGAAATATTGCAGTCAATACAAAACTGTCTACAGTGGAGGTTTATTTAGAACTCATCAGACTATGAAAACCATTCACTCCTACACATAATGCTGATCACTTTCTGCAATTCATAGATTGAAATACAATGGTTTAGAGTGAAATTACCTAAAAAAGGACTGTGGGTACACCAGAAAGATGGAATTTTGTGGGTGGTTGTAGACACTAGCAGAACTGAGATGCCTGGAAATCTCATTTCTATGGCCAATAAGAGATAAAGAAATTCAATTTCTATTGTATCTAGCTTACATATCAGCTCATATTACATTTACTTCAATTAAACAAAAGCTGAAAATTCAGCGCAATTTTATCAACTTTATAAGTATAAAGGATTACATTCATTATTCAGCAGTTGTATGTTTTCACGTTTCTAAAAATATTTTTCTTGTCATCAGACAAGTATCAGCAGAACAGGCGCTACACTGATCAGCTAGAACAAGATATTGCTGCAGCCAACAGCCATATACGACAGTTGAGAGAAGAGGTTCAGAAAAGCCAAACCAAAGTCTTCAAAGTTGAGTCAGATAGCTTGGGACTCTCTGTAAGTTGTGTATCACACTTTAAGGCTATAGAACTACTCTAGAATTTTTCCTTTCTGAATAGATTTCTAGCATTTTTCTGTCCTTACTGGACTTTGCAGGAACAAAACATCAAGTAATAAATCTCATTAAGTGAAAGTTCATTTCGAACCTGATGGTCAATATAACAGGTGAAGTAGAGTTCACCTGTTTTAGTGACCTCTGCATATGAATAGAATAGTGTGGTCAGCACCATGCCCAGCCACCTTTACTTTCCCTAATGTTGTACTCAGGTAACCATCAGACCTGCATGGACTGTGGGATGTTTTACTAATATGAACCTGGGGATTTGAACTTGAGACTTTTGGGTTAGCAGCCATATGCTCTACCATTCCACCACACCATCGATCAAAGCTCATCAAACTACTACAAAAATGTTGAACTAAAATACTTATTCCCCAGGCCAAACATGAAAGCACCATTGCTCGCTTGGAGCAAGACTACAAAGAGTTAAAACAAAGACATAGATATGAGTTAGACATAGCTCATGACAGACTAGAAGCATCAACTTCAGAAATTAGGGATTTGAAATTACAAAAACTAGGAATAGAAGAGGTAATGAATATTTTCTTAAAATAACCAATCAAACTTAAAATTTAAAATAATTTTTTTAATGTAGAAAAAAATTCTATTTTTTGTCATATTGAGAGTTTAAATAGCTTTTTGCTAAATTGTCTAGCTCTATAATTTAAAAAAAAAATCTTTAATTCCCTTTCTGTGCTGGTGCCAACAGGAACTGACCCAGCTGAAGAATGAAGTGTCCTTAATCCAGTCCCAGAATGAAAAATTAGAAAAACATCTTCAGGTGGAGATCAAACAGAAACAGGAGGTGACCAGTAGAAATCGTGTGATAGATAGCGAGCTGACTAAGGTAAAGATTTTACCTTCTTAGTCTGTCTTAGAATATTTAAAACAAGCAAAACTGAAATTAAATCTTATGTTTTAGAAATAATATCTAATTCAACATTAAGTTTATAAGGAGATAAAATAGAATAATGACTTTAAAAATGTAATAAAGTGAGAAAAATGAATTAATAAAAATATTTTTTTTAAATGTTGCTTTAGAAAGATTGTAACAATGCTCTTTTGTTGAATAATTCATCAGTCATGGAGTCAAGTTCGAAGTCTAATGGAGAAAAATACAAGTTTAGAATCAGCCAATCATTCACAGGAACAAGAAATCATCAAGGTAAAAACCATATACTTGATTTTTTTTTTTACTGGCTACTGCGTGATCAAATGTGTTTAAATACCTCATAAATTAATACCTCATAATTCAATTTTTTTTATCAGATTAATGAAGGGAGGTAATCCATGAAGTTAAACACTTCTGAAATGTACATAATATAGTTGCCATGTAGATATATTTTTTTTCCAGGCAATGGACCAGTACATCTGTGTAGTCCATAGATTCTATGTAATTTGTCTTAACAGTAATAATGGTTCTAGATTTTAGATTGTTTCTCACCAAGAGTATTTATGTATAGACAGATTGATCTAATGAATTACAGCTGGTTTTAAAAAATAAAGGGAAATAGCTTTTCTCTGATCATTTTCTGTTTTATTAAACTGTTAATGACTAACCCTACCCACAGCACCTGGCCACCATACGTCAATATGAAAGCAGCCTGTCTCAAAAAGAAACCACATATGAAGTATCAACTAAAGCTATTGTAGCTAGGGCCGAAGCTTCAGAACGGAAGGTAAGAAATAATTACATTGTTTTCAAATTTTATTAAATGTTGGTTATTTTTTTAATTTACTAGACATCACTAGTTGATAGAAGATAAAAAATAGGTTTTAGGATTTGATTCAGAGATATATTTTATAATCACTGTTTTTTATAGTTCATTTTAGTTCATTTTCTAGTCTATATAAAAGATCTCCTTTTGTGACAAATTCTAGTGGCAACTGATATGCAAATGTGTTGGTAGATGAAACATGCAATGTTAAAAAAATGATTCTTAGCACTAAAAAGTACTGCAGAAATTTTTAGAAGGAGAGATATTTGAAATTTTTCTCTTTACATATAAAGCTGTTAACACTTACGCTGTAGCCAATATGAAAAAAATTCCATAAATAGTTGGTGAGTTAGTGTTGCCATGACGGCAGCTGTGTAGTGAACATTCTTGGCATTTTATACATCGTGATCTGCAGCTATAATTATTTTTATTTTATTTTATTTTGCTGAAGAAAAAAGGGATAAGATTTTCTTGAATTTATATTACTTTTGGCCTACAATTCCCTGACACTGCTGATGATATGTACTTAAATTGAATAATTCAAAGTGCCTATATTTGACAGGTTGACTTATACTCAAACATTACCTACAAAATGTCAAATCAATAAGTGTACACATTTTGTTATTTCATGCGCTTGATGTTAGAACCACCTACCACAGCTAAAGGGTTAAATCAAAATTATAAAATGAATAAAACTGTTTCTCAGCATGTGTTACTAAAGATGTAGGCCCTATTAACAGTTTCTACACTTCATACATTCTTGTACATTTTCTTGTCATCACCATGTACTTTTAACTCTTTGTTCTGTCTTCAAACCTCTTGTGTTCTACCAACTCTGCAGCCAGCACATACAAACTAGCTTCACAACATGGTAATAAATAATGAAAGAATAGAATTGTTTTAGTTAATTGAAACTATTGCATATGCAGTAGAGAGCTACAATGCTAACCTAAAGTCTCGAGTTCAAATCTGGGTTCAAATCAGTAGAATGTTCCTAATGGGTACCTAATTCACGTTAGGGAAACAAAGGCGGGTGGGCATAGTGCAGACCACATTATCCACTTGTATACCCAGGTCATTGAAACAGATAAACTCTACTAAATCTGCCCCATGTCTTTGGTATAAAAGGTAAAAGATGATGGTATATGCTCCAAAAAATTAAAATTCAAAATAAAATCGACTCATGCTTTTATCTTGCTGAGATTGTTATCTATTTTTCTGATCTAGAATACTTTTGGACTTGTAAGTTTCAAACTGAAGTGGTTGTTTTTTTAACATTTGTGGCTTTAGACATGTTTTGTTTTGTATTAAAAAATCTAAATTTTTTCTGTTGTGACAATTAAGAAATCATAAGGTCAAGTATAGGGTGTAGCTCTTTATGTTTTGTTTATTGTTGAAGTATTTAAAATTGTTGACTTTTTTTGGTCATAGTTCCTTAATACAATTTTGGTTGTAATATGGTTTTTAAAATTAAAAGTGTAATTGTATATTTTGATTCCCAAACTAATAATAAAACGTGTGTTGAATTGTTATATTCTGTTCTGATATGATTGAATAAGTTTGATTTTATATAACATTGATAATATTTGTTCTCTTGCATGGCTCTCTGAATGATCTAACAAAGGTTAAACACATTAACAGAATTTAGCTGTAGCCTCAAAATCATACTGCTATTTACTCTTTTAACTTGTTAGGCTTACAACACATGATAGGCTAGGTTAAGGATAGTGGGTCTGTATCAGATTTGAAGCATTGTGAAGCCAATCATTTTTAGAAGTACTATTTGTTATTGAAGGTACAACATGAATGAACCAAATGTTTAAGTAAACAGCTGTATCTACTTACCAGTAAAGAATATTAATCACATAGCCACACATTAAATGTTTGCCAACAAAACACTAGTATTGAATGTACATAATTCATTTGATATTTCCACAATTAAACCATATATGATAGGAAGTTGGCTATTTAGCAGCTAACAGGCACATTTTATGTAATCTATGTCTTATGTAAATAAAAAGTTCACATGAAATAAGTTGGAAGCTATAATAAAATTATGACTTTTTCATCTACTTATAAACTTATACATTTATAAACAACTTCCAAAAGCTATTTAATAAAGGATACTATATGTAGAATTTGTGTTTATTATTATGGTTAATCAGTGCTCTGTTTACATTAGGTAAAGGATCTACAAAGGGAACTAGAGGCTGCCACACAGAAGATGATTTACTTAGAAAAACAGCTGTCAACAGCAGAGGCTGGACAATCTGGGTTCGAGGATACACAAGATAGATTAGTTACCACCAAACACCAGCTGGAAAGGGAGAAACTACAGAGGTAAACAATTTTAGACTGCTGGGTGTTTTATACTGTATAGTAAACCATTTTAAACTGCTAATGCTTTATACCATTTTGTTAACAATTTTAAACTGCTGATTCTTTACATTATTAAGTAAACAATTTTAAATTGCTGATGCTTTATACAATTTTGTAATCATGTTCAAACTTATGATTCTTTATACTTTTAATAAACAATTTTAAACTATTTAGTAAACTCTTTTGAACTGCCTATAGTTTATACTATTTAGTAAACTATTTTGAACTGCTGATACTTATACTATTTAGTAACTATTTTGAACTGCTGATACTTATACTATTTAGTAAACTATTTTAAACTGCTGATACTTATACTATTTAATAAACCATTTTGAACTGCTGATACTTTATACTATTTAGTAAACTATTTTGAACTGCTGATACTTATACTATTTAGTAAACTATTTTGAACTGCTGATACTTTATACTATTTAGTAAACTATTTTGTACTGCTGATACTTTACACTATTTAGTAAACTATTTTGAACTGCTGATACTTTACACTATTTAGTAAACCATTTTGAACTGCTGATACTTTATACTATTTAGTAAACTATTTTGAACTGCTGATACTTTATACTATTTAGTAAACTATTTTGTACTGCTGATACTTATACTATTTAGTAAACTATTTTGAACTGCTAATACTTATACTATTTAATAAACGATTTTGAACTGCTGATACTTATACTATTTAGTAAACTATTTTAAACTGCTAGATGTTTTCTACTATTTAGTAAACTATTTTGAAAGCTCTACCTTTCAACCAGGCTGAAACTTATCCTTCTCTCAAATCTTATCCCCCCTCCCCCCATCAGGACCCTGCTTGACCAGACAGTCAGTGAGCTCAAGCACCAGGTTGTCCTCCTAAAGCAGAGGGAGGCCAAGCTCCAGCACACTGTCCTTGACCTCGAGTCTCAGCTCTCCCGTGTACAGAACGTTTCTTCTGTGAGTGGGTCTTTGTTGAAATTTGGAGGGAGCTTAACAGTGAACTCAGTTGGGAACTAAACTGTGAACTCAGTAGGGAGCTTAGCTATAAACTCAGTAGGGAGCTTAACTGTGAACTCAGTAGGGAGCTTAGCTATAAACTCAGTAGGGAGCTTAACTGTGAACTCAGTAGGGAGCTTAGCTATAAACTCAGTAGGGAGCTTAACTGTGAACTCAGTAGGGAGCTTAGCTATAAACTCAGTAGGGAGCTTAACTGTGAACTCAGTAGTGAGCTTAGCTATAAACTCAGTAGGGAGCTTAACTGTGAACTCAGTAGGGAGCTTAGCTATAAACTCATTAGGGAGCTTAACTGTGAACTCAGTAGGGAGCTTAGCTATAAACTCATTAGGGAGCTTAACTGTGAACTCAGTAGGGAGCTTAGCTATAAACTCAGTAGGGAGCTTAACTGTGAATTTACAGATATACTCATGAGTGAGTCTGTTATAGTAAAGCTGTAGCTTTTTAAAAAGTACTGAAAATTTTGAAATGGCAGATGTTTTTTCCGGTTTTTATGACAACTGAAATATTTTTTAGACCCGTTTTTGCTGTTTAATACTTACTTTCATGTGCCAAACACGGTAAAAGTACTCTAAAAGCTTTAGATCTTAAATTTGACAAAATAGAAAAAAACAACTAGCATATTCCCTTAAGTGATTTATTTGAATTTTAAACATAAGGACGTGATCATTAAACTAAAAAGATACTAGTACAGATGCAAATATGATGCTACATCATATTTATGCATAATTATTTTTTTCTGTTGTAAGTTCATGTGAAATTCAAATGACTAGATCATTCATGCTAAAATAAAAAACAACAAATTGTATGTTCTTATTAAAGATTGTATACATATTTGCAAACCATTAAATAATACTTTAAAATATATTGATCATATTATTTAAAAATGTTATAAATATTTCGAATAGGCATGAAAAGCTTAGGTAATTATACTGAATTTTTGAAAAAAACTTTTAAACTTATGGCAAATGATAAAATTATAGTTACATTTGTAAAAATTAAAGTTGTTTGGGAACCATCAATTACACTCATTTTTATATTTTTGTATCGAACATAAGCCGTTCAAAAGCAGTTTAGAATTATTTTATCAATTCAAATATTTTCAAAAACTGCCCTCAACCTCTCCTTGAAATGTCAAACGGAATATAACATCACCAATCACCACAACACCCTGACTCTACTAATCCAAATTAAAAATGAAAGTGTTTTCTAAATTTTTATACTAGTATAATTAAATGTACTAGTAATTTTGTACTAATTACACAAATGTTAAAAAATATTCAATTTTGGTTGAAGAATATGCTTTCTGGCAACAAAAATTTGGAACCACTTGGAACCAACTTTTCAAATCTGTTGTTTAATATTTAAAATTAATATGTGCCTTATCCTATTTATACATTTAATTACACTAAGGGAGACAACCTAGAACTTTGTTTTCTAGTTATTGTTAATAATACTTAGAAATTCAATAATAATAAAATAGCAATAATTTATAGCATCACTAAGCATGAATATTTAAATAATTGTATCACTATGTGTCAAATCTTTATATTAATTTATTTTAGAATTATAATTTATCTCTAGTTAAAATAGAAAACTGCTAGTTTCTGTACATCAGGAATTGGTAGACAACTGAAAGTGAAATTACTTCATAATTCGTTATAATTTACTGACTCTCATGTGACCTGTTACATTCTTGAGACATAAATAAAACTTCCCTTGGTAATGTTATTAGATCAGCGTTCTGCAATCTGCTTCTCATCAGGTCCATAATACTTATATTATTTTTTCAAAACTAAATAAAAATATTATACTGTAAAAACAAAAACAACTTTAAAAAAAATTTAAAAAATGAGAATAGGTGAAGTAGAGCGTAAAAATGTTAGTGTGGCTCATTAAAATTTGGAAATTTTGTAGATTGTAGCTTTTGGCTCTTCTGTCTCAAAAGGTTGCCGACCCCTGTATTAGATGCAACTACCCTGTGTAATGGCATTAATTTGTAACTGGCCTGTGTAATGTGTGTAATGTAACAAGATGTAACTAGCCTGTGTAATGTTTTGGTGACAGGCTCAGCATAAGTCTGAGGGAGGTCAGAGGTCACTGATGGAGCAGATAGCCAAGCTACAGCAGGAGGTGAAGGACCTGCAGTATGAGCTGTACAGTGTCAGTGAGAGGAGGGATGTGGACATGAAGAAGTATGAGGAGAGGAAGCTCAGGACCAAATCTAAGCTCATTAAAGCCAGGTTAGTAGCTGTAGTAGTGGCAATGTCAGGGTTTTGTCAAGGTTAAGTCAGGGTTTGGTCAGGGTTTGGTCAGGGTTTGGTGTGGACATGAAGAAGTATGAGGAGAGGAAGCTCAGGACCAAATCTAAGCTCATTAAAGCCAGGTTAGTAGCTGTGTTAGTGGCAGTGTCAGGGTTTGGTCAGGGTTTAGTCAGTAGTTGGTCAGTATTTAGTCTGTGTTTGTTCAGTTGTTGGTCAGCAATTGGTCAATAGTTGACCAGTTTTTGGTCAATAATTGTTAAGGAGTTGGCCACTAGTGGCCAGGAGTTGGTCAGTGTTTGGTCAATAGTTTTTCAGTAACTGGTCAATAATTGACCAGTAATTTGTCAGTAGCTGATCAGTAAGTGACCACTAATTTCCTGTGCAGCAAGAAATTCTTCTGCACTTAACACAATTTTTTCTACACTTTTTTTTTATATAACACAAACAGCAAACTAATAAAGATGCTAAATATGAATTCCAAATAAGCAAGGTTTTAATGTGCTTCCTTTCTCTGTTATGGCTAAGAGATGTATAATACTTTATGTAAGATGCTGAGTAACTATAAAGTTCCTTTTCAAACTTGACGATCTATGGTGCAAGTAAAGTAGAGTTCAACTGTTTCTGTGACCTCGGCATATGAAAGGATAGTGTGGTCAGCACTATGCCCAGCTGCCTTTACTTACCCTATCATGAGTTAGGTACCCATAAGAGCTGGGTGGACTCTGTGACGTTCTACGCACTTGAACCTGGATTCAAACTTGAGTCTTTAAAGTAGCAGTCATATGCTCTACCATCGAACCACTCCATCCTATTAAGTAAATATAATAAGCTTTTGAAATGTTTCCAGAGAGTTCTACACCAATGAAAGGAGTAAATACCAGGAAGCCATGAAACACCTGGACGATGACCTCCGACTGACCCAAGCCACATTGAGCAAAGAGTTGGAGTGGAAAGAAAGAATGGACGTCAACTACAAGCAGATGGTGCGAGAAAAAAGGGAGCTAATCACTCAGTACGTATTTGACATACTCTATTTGATTAAGTTTTTTAAAATTAATTTTCGTTACTAACATAAGTCTTTGTAAAACTTTAAAAGATAAGCAAAAATTTGTAGGCTTTATATTAAATTATCTTTTATTGTGATTGAAATATTGTCAGTTCACATTTATGAAATAACAATTTATTCAATAGTAACAATTATAAACAGTATTAGGTTTAGGGTTAAGATTAGGTTTATGGTAAGTGTTAAAGTTACGGTTAGGGCTAGGATTGTGGTAAGGGTTAACAATAGGGCTAGGGTTAAAGGTAGGGTTAGGTTTAGGATAGGTTTAGAGTTGTGGTTTAGGTTTAGCTTCAGGTCAAAGTTAAGAGAAAAAAGAAACATTGTCAGTCTAGTTTTTTTTAAGGGAGATGCTGTTATAAAATTGTGAATTCGTTTGGAACACACTGCTTTATAATGTCTGTATTTTAATCAATTAACACTCATAGTAAACTACACATTTGCACTGTATAAGAAATGAGAATGTTTTAAAATTAAAAAAATTCTCTTCACCTATTTTTTTTATTAAAGTCATAACAATTATGTTTTTTATTTTATTCCAATCCCTCATATCTTCTGTGTTCCATATTTCTCATTTCTATGAGAATCTCCTCCTAAGGTAAGACACCGTAGATTTTACGCTTCAGCTTTTAATTCTCTCCCTGTGTGTTGCCTTGGTGATATGGAGCATTTTCCTGCTGCTGTGTTTTGGATTTTTGTGAAGTAGAAACCTCAAAATTCACTAAGCTTTATTTCATTACAATTTTTCTTTTAATCATTGAAGCTTTACTTTCATAGTTGCAATTATCCTTAACTAATTATGTTAAGTATAAACACAGTTTATGGTGTTTTAAATACGTTTTATAGGAGGATCAAGGTCACATGTTACTCTTCCTTTGTAGAATCATTTAATTTGTTGATCATGTAGTCCCATATCACTGCTTCTTACATCATAAAAGTTGGAGTAAAAAATTATTTAAAAAACTGCAAACATGAAATATTTCCACTATATATTAACTCTTTCTTTACATTTTTGTATTACTTGAGACTACTAAGTATAATAGCAATAATTATTCCCAATCAGAAGACTTGGATAGTTAACCTGCTAGTTTATGTACTCATATTGTCTTAAGACTCTATAAGTCCTAATTAAGACCTAATTACATTAGTATAAAGTAAGAAATCCTCTTTAGACCTAGTGATCCATTGAGCAGATGAAGTAGAGTTCATATGTTTCTTGACCTCGGAAGGGAAGGTATAGTCATCACTTTGCCTAGCCGCCTTTACGTTCCCTAACATGTGTTAGGTGCTCATCAGAACTGAGTGGACTCAGGGACATTCTACTGACTTGGACCCCGGATTCGAACTTGAGACTTTCTGGTTAGCAAACTTGCGCTCTACCGTTTACACCATGTCATCCCATTAGTATTTTACTTAAAAACTAATTTTTTTGCAATATAAAAAAACCCACCTGTGAAACAGAAGGTTTATGTTGTCATTACAGTGCTGCACTAGAATTATTTTTTACTGTTAAAACTGTAATGATATAAGTGTAAACAAAATTATATAATGAAGATAGAAAAAAAAATTGAAATAAGCATATTCGTATTTATTTTAACTCTAACACTGAGTCCATTGTTTCATTTTTAGACTTATATTGTTTTTAGCATTCTTTGCATTATCCTGCACCTGTTGTTTAAGCACAATTTTTTTCATCCTAAATTTACACAGCTGACTAGACAAAGTAACACCTTCTTTAATAAAATCAACACTCGTAGTTAAGTCTATTACTTTTTTATGTTTTCTTTACAAGCATCAAATATAATTTCTGCAAGATTGAAAATATTTACCACCTGGGATTTACAGGCAGAGGTCTTTTGCACTAACTTTGTGATAATTTTCCTAAAATGTTTTTACAGTCAGAGAACATGTGATGTTTTATTTTTACATTACATGTTAATTTGCCATTTATTTTCTTTATATTGTAAGTTACATTCCAGATAATATAACAGCAATAATGTGTATAAATTAAAGAAATGTATTGTGTATCTAAAGCTTAAGTGTTTCAATAGTAAAAGCTTTTATTTAAACTTGTTGTTGTGTAAATAGTGGGATATATTTTAGTTATCAACTCTCTAGAGACAACTCACAATCTGTGTATGATTAGTCCTTATGAAGATATAGCAAATTAGACAGTTTATAGCTGAGTGTATTGCTGTAGTAGGACTACTTGTGGTAGTTGTAGGGCAAAAATGAACTTAAGATGTAGAATAGTATGAAGTTATTATTTAGTTGGGTTTGTTTTTTTGGGCTAAAACATGTGTAATGTAACTTGTAAAATATAAGCAACTTCAATTTGAAACTTTAGAAAGCATAATCATTGTTTAAAAGAGAGAAATTTTTAAAAATAAAAAAAATACTATCATATATGGGTTTATCTAGGGGTGACATAATTTTTCTTCCTGCTTGCTCCAGAATTGCTCTTTATAATTTATGGGGGGAAAAAATCATGGTACACTTTCTGTTGCCTCTTGTCCTTTCAATTCAATTTTTCTTCTGTCACTACTTCTCTCCTTTTGACTCAACCTTTACTTCTCTCCCTTTATTTCATCCCCTACTTCTCTCCCTTTATTTCAGCCTCTACTTCTCTCCCTTTGTCTCACCATCTACTTCTCTCCCTTTATTTGAGCCCCTTCTCTCCCTTTAGTTCAGCCTCTACTTCTCTCCCTTTATTTCAGCCCCTACTTCTCTCCCTTTATTTCAGACCCTACTTCTGTCCCTTTAGTTCAGTCTCTACTTCCCTCCCTTTGTCTAACTTTATTTCAGCCCCTACTTCTCTCCCTTTATTTCAGCCCCTACTTCTGTCCCTTTAGTTCAGCCTCTACTTCCCTCCCTTTGTCTAACTTTATTTCAGCCCCTACTTCTCTCCCTTTATTTCAGCCCCTACTTCTCTCCATTTATTTCAGCACTTTCTCTCCCTTTATTTCAGCCCCTACTTCTCTCCCTTTATTTCAGCCCTTTCTCTCCCTTTATTTCAGCCCCTACTTCTCTCCCTTTATTTCAGCCCTTTCTCTCCCTTTAGTTCAGCCTCTACTTCTCTCCCTTTATTTCAGACCCTACTTCTCTCCCTTTATTTCAGCCCCTACTTCTCTCCCTTTATTTCAGCCCCTACTTCTCTCCCTTTATTTCAGCCCTTTCTCTCCCTTTAGTTCAGCCTCTACTTCTCTCCCTTTATTTCAGCCCCTACTTCTCTCCCTTTATTTCAGCCCCTACTTCTCTCCCTTTATTTCAGCCCCTACTTCTCTCCCTTTATTTCAGCCCCTACTTCTGTCCATTTGTTTCAGCCCCTACTTCTCTACCTTCATTTCAGCCCTTTCTCTCCCTTTATTTCAGTCCCTACTTCTCTCCCTTTATTTCAGCCTCTACTTCTCTCCCTTTAGTTCAGCCCCTACTTCTCTCCCTTTATTTCAGCCCCTACTTCTCTCCCTTTATTTCAGCCCCTACTTCTCTCCCTTTATTTCAGCCCCTACTTCTCTCCCTTTATTTCAGCCCCTACTTCTCTCCCTTTATTTCAGCCCCTACTTCTGTCCCTTTGTTTCAGCCCCTACTTCTGTCCCTTTATTTCAGCCCCTACTTCTGTCCCTTTGTTTCAGCCCCTACTTCTCTCCCTTTATTTCAGCCCCTACTTCTCTCCCTTTATTTCAGCCCCTACTTCTGTCCCTTTGTTTCAGCCCCTACTTCTGTCCCTTTGTTTCACCATCTACTTCTCTCCCTTTGTTTCAGCCCCTACTTCTGTCCCTTTGTTTCAGCTCCCCATGGGATGTGTTTCAGGTTGTCAGAGATGGAGGAGAGACTGAAGGACAAGACACGGATGGTGTCTGTCTTGCAGACGCGGGTCGAGTATTTGGAAGAAGAAAACTCTCGCGTTCTGGATCAGTTGGAAAATATTACTCAGCAAAAATTTCTTTTGGATAAGTTGTTGAAGGAGGTGAGTGCCACCTTCTCCCCTTCTCTCCTTTCCCCATTTCCTCCCAAATGATAAACATTTGTTAAGGGATGAATGTCCTTCTTAAATAGCAAATCTACTGTGTTGTGCAACTGCCTATGGAAGCTTTCCTTAAAAGTAGCCCTAAACATAGACCTACTTTTAGTCCCTAACAAAACTTAAAACATGTGACATGTAATAGCTGAATAAATGGTTAGAAGAAGGTGATGACTCTTCATTGTATGAAAAAAACATTACTTTTTTCATTTTTTGATTAATTTATGTTTAAATTGAAACTAAGAACTTCACTATATTCAATTATATATTGTCATTCAACTTTTAGATATAATGATGAATGATACAAATATAACAAACTAATCCTGGAGCTTACTGTATGCTGCTTAAGGTTTAACATAGCTTATCATGGTGGCTAATCAAATGTGGGACTTAATATAATTTCATCAAGGTTTTTTATTTTTGGCTCTAATTATATTTTATTAGAAAATTTTAACAAACATTCAAAACCAATTTGTTTCACAGTGAAATAATCTTAAATAAATGAATTATTACATCTTCCAAAACTTAACTTAAAAATTAAATAAATGTATAAACAAATGTTCAAACCCAATTTGTTTCATCTACAGTGAAATATTTTTTAATAAATGAATATAATTTCTAAAACTTAATTTAAAAACATAAATTGTATCAAGATTTTAAACAAATTTCAAGCCTCATTGTCTTTACTTCATAATCATAAATTGAAATAAAAAATAAAAGTCTTCCAAAACTTGACTTTAAAAACAAAAATAAATATATAAACAAATGTTCCAGCCCTATTTCTTTCATCCACAGAGAAACAACTCCATATCCTCAGAGGATCCTCTCATGGGTTCAGGTGGTCTGAAGCCAGACACAAGTTGGGACACGTATGACCGTCCCAGCCACCATTTCTCTCTCACCGTTGAGCCTCCTGTAAATTTTAGAAGAACTGACACCAGCGGGGAACACACGATCCAGTTCACGCAGGGAAGCGGTAGAGTAACGCGGGCCGGCGGCCATGACAGGGGCGGCATCACCTTCCTGTCGCAGGATAAATCTGACTTTGATATTTACGATGACTTCAAACTCAGCAGAGATGACTTCGGTGATGGGGATGAGTTTGAGGCATAGTAGGTCATATTTTTTACTGTCAGACACTGACTTATTAATAAAATGTTCAGTTATTTTTAAAAAGAAGAAAACTAGTAATTATATAAAAGAAGAAAATTACTTTTAAATACATTTTATTCCAATTTGTAAAATTTTATTTGAATTCAATTTACTAAGCTTTTTTAATTAACCTTAAACTGTTCTTATTTTTAAATATTTTTTATAATATCCAGTCTTATTTTAAAATGTATGGTATTTTATTTCATTTTAAAATCTCTTTACTCTATAAATAAAGACATGCTGCCTAATCGTAATTTTGTTTATTTTCTCAACATAAAGTTTACAAATAACTTGTAATATAGCTATCATTTGTGAATTGCTACTATTCTTTTAAGTATTTTTTTTTAAAATATACATAAAAAGAAAATATGTTGCAGATATCTTTCAATAGTTTACAGATTAATTTCACTTTTTTATGACATAAAATTTTAAGTTTGATGTTAACTTTGAATCTAAGTCACTGCACATTTACTCAATACTTTTTTTATTGTAATTTTTCTAAAAGTGCTATTAATTTTAATTAATGTATGGTTTGATATAAAATGATCTTAGAATTCTTTATTGCCTGTTGCGAAGATTTATTTTCCCTCTATTCTTTTAGTTCTTGTTTTGTTTGTATTGCAAACAGAACCAGTTTCAGTTAGATAAATAGCTTGCTTGTCTGGCTTTAGATTGTAAAAGAATTTAGAAATAAAGCCTTATAGATCTTAGAGTTCTTGTAAAATAAAAATCATTTTCAGTTGATTAAATTTCCATGTAATTGTTTGAAATATCATTTGGAATATTGTAGTGAAACAGTTTTGTTTAGGTTGACATTGATGTTTCATAGAATTTTTATTCCTGCTTCTCTACTGCTAGATCTCATTCATGGTTGGATCAAATTTTGTCTTCTGGTCCATTTTTATCACATGCTTTGTTTTCATCACTTGGTCAGTTTTGGTCAACTGGTCAGTTTACTGGTCTGTTTTTGTCACTTTTTGTTTCTAGGTCTGTTTGTGTCAAGTGGTCAGTTTGTGTGACTAGGTCTGTTTTCATCAGATGCTCAGTTGTTTTCATCTGGCCAGTTGTTTTCACCTAGTTTAGCACTTGTCGTCCAAGTTGTTGTCTTTAGATCCTGGTGGTATTTTGATCTTTAGATCCTGGTGGTATTTTGATCTTTAGATCCTGGTGGTATTTTGATGCTGATCTTGGTGGTATTTTGATAGTTAGATCCTGGTGGTATTTTGCTGCTGATCCTGGTGGTATTTTGATCTTTAGATCCTGGTGGTATTTTGCTGCTGATGTAGATGCTGGACCATAAATTGCCTTAGGGCCTTACTTTATAAAGTATGTTTATCTACTCCATTGTAAAATGGTATAAAATTTATTTTATATCACTTTATTTTTGTAAATGATATATTCTTCAGCAAATGAGGGTCCTTTTTATTAATGAGCAGTATTTTTGGTTTATTTATTCTGTAGGTGTTAGTCATGTTTACTTTAACAGTAATTATATAATCAAATAGTTTTACAAATATAAATGGTTTTGGGCAAAATATTATATAACCATACTCACTTATTCCATCCATTGTATTATTTTTAATTTAAGACTTAACAATTCTGTGATATATTTATTGTTTAATTTTTTTATATAAAATTATTTTTAATGATCTAAAAATAAAATAATAAATATTAACTTGATCTGTCAATATAAATGGTATTTAGAAATTCTATGATGTTTTTTTTTTTAAATATTTTCTTTAGGAGTATTACTAGAAATGTTGCTACACCACAACTCTTTAAACTACAAAGTTTACTGACTCTTCTTTAAAATGTTTACTTATGTGATACTTTACACTTGGAGGTTTTTTTTTATGAGGCACCATTTTATTATTAAATTAAAAAACCTATTTCTGATTCTAATGCCTTTGATATTCATCTGCCAAATTTAATATTTTTCTTTTGATAGAAAAATAATTGCCTTAGAAATATTATTACATTAAATGACATTCCGTATATATTTGTTGAAAAAGGTTTCTTTCTTTTACTGACATTTAAATATACAATTTTTTGAGTACATTACTCTGTTCCATTATTTTTGTTATATTAATTGTATAACAGTATTGATTTTTCTCTATACAGGTGAAGTTGTGGTTAATTTTGATTAATAATTTGAAGGAACCTGTCAGCCATGCTGGAAAATAAATGTTATTGTATGTCACATTGAAATTTTTAAACTGCTGCGCTGTTGTAGACTTGTTTATGAATATTTATAGCCAAACAGCTTGTCTGTGATTTACCTCTATATGTGCCTGTTTGTACAGGTATATTATGAAGCTACAACAATTTTTTTTAAAATGTCTACTCAGAAGCCTTTTATTTTTGTCTTATTATATAAGAGTAACAAATGTTTCTTTATTTTCCATGAACATTTTCTACTACTATTATTCAAAATTTGCTACCTAATTATTTTTCAATATTTTTCAATATTTTTTTCTCATGTGTGTGTTGTGATAGCAGTGGTCCTCAACTATTTTTATATCCAGGGTTGCCACAGTGTGCCACATAAATCCTTACAAGAAAAAAAATTGTTTTTATCTAACATTTTATGAACATGTATATTAGACCAGGCAATTGATGAATATCAGCTCATTATAATTAGTGTGAAAAATTGACCATGACACATTCTTTCATATGTTGGACCGAAACAACTACCAACATTTCCTTCTCAACATTAATATATTTCGCATCATACTTTGTATCCAATAATCAATCAAACTACTCCACTTTAAAACCGTAAAGGAATATACAACATGATATTGCTACTATCATTGAAAACTACTGTGAAGCTAGGATTTTATAATCCTGACAGCTGCGTATGTACGAACACAAAGTACTGAGAAGGGAAATTAGTGGGAGATGTAGGCCTAGTCAATTATTGATAGCCTAGAGGATGTATTAAGAAGTTTTTTCATCTATATCTGCTGACTTACTTTAGTAGTATTAATAAATCTTCTATATCACATATGTAAATAAAAAAGATAGAAACTGCAGAGTTTTTGAAAGTACATTTAAAAATCTGCTACCCCATGCAGCACACATTGAGAACCACTGCTTGTAATATGTACACATATAATAGGTAAAGATTCCAATTGCAATGTACTACTAATGTTCTATTTTTGTGCAGTACTTGAAGACAAAATGTAATAATCAGTGATTTTTTTTTTTATTGTTTCCGTTGTCCTGTTCCTCTTTAACTAAAGATGTAAAGATATATTTTTTTTGTGTTGCCTCATTTACATTAAACAAATTGTATGTACATTTTTTAATTACTGCTCTTTGTTCACTTTTTTAAAACGGACATTTCAAGAAGTTAATTAGTACTTTTTTATTTGGCACTATTATTTGCTGACAAGATATTTTTTTCAACATAACATAGAGCAGGGAGTCAAATCTCCCGACCAAACTACCCCCATATCTCCAAATCCCTCGACCCAACATGTACGTAGTCGTATACTGACATCCAGCCAATGACTTTCGTACGTTAGGTTTAAATCTTTCACATTAACCCGGATCAATTTTGTACATACATCTTTCAGCTCTGTAATACAATACAGAGTCTATAATACCATGAACTTAATTTACAACCTTTTAACTTATCTAGTAATGAAAACATAATCCATTAGTGTACAACGACAAGAACTACAACTACCGTAAACATTTAGAAAATTATATTTATCCAGTTATGTCCCTTTAGATAAACATTTTCGTTCAGTGCATAAATTACACTTGGCCTCAACAATTCAGATTCTACCCTGATATGGTAAAAATCGTAGTTGTCTTCGCAATTTTCTTTTCACATGAGATACTTCACACAGCCTTGCTACCTGCTGACATAGGCTACATTCAAGGCATTGTCAGGAAAAGGTGGGTCTGTCAGTGCTGCGACCCGGTAAAAGCTTTTAGTTATTTTTAATAAGCTGTTCGTCATTGAGTTAAAGCAAGATTAAAGTGTACTGCTTCGCATATGATATGCCTCAATTCATGTCTAAATCAGGTTCAAGAGGGAAAGCACTCCGGGCTATCCAGGAGACAAATGTTGATGCAGTCAAAGGCTAATGAAAGCTGCATGGGTTGTCGGCCTTAGCTGCCGGTGGAGCGCGTTTAGTGCACAAATTTAGTTAAAGCAGCACTTAAACAGTAACTAGCATTGTTTCTTCCAGACTTGTTTCTCCGGGGGGGGGGGGGGGGGGCTGACACTGTTAAAAGTATATATTTTCTACATACATTTAATTTCGTTCTGGGGGGGGGGGGGGTAGACTTTCTTCGGGGCGATAGTGAAATTCAAATAATCGGAGTACCTACGAGACAAGGAAAAGCGCTTAAATGTTTTGCCTAGGTTCTATCCTCCGCAGTAGAAGAGGACTCACTGTACGCACTATCGTGACATTCTTTGTGATTCTAACGAGGTGCGGCCCAAGAATGCTAGACTTTTAAACTCATTACCCGCGAGTAACAAGAACGATAATTTAAGTTAACTCTAATCTCGTTTGTTTTTCTGGGACTGGCGTCAAGGGTTTTCACGACACGGGGAGTGGACGCTCCCCTGGCTACACTCCCCCCCCTGACCGGGGCTACCATCCCCTGCCCAGCGCATCCATAGCTGGTTGGATCATGGGACTTCCATTAACCCTACTAGGCAGGTACATGGCCGGGTAGGGTTAACATGGAAAGCTGTGAATAAAAAATAAACAGCTGCGAACCAAACTGGTACATGTTGTCATTCCGGGAGTAGGGACTTTAAATGTTTGCAAATCATGAAGGGTCATTATTCTATACATTTATGCATTGGAGCAAAACTTAAGATCATTAGTATAATTACTTTGTATTTGCGCATTTTTCGTTTGCGCATTTTGTAGTTGTGCAGTTTTCCTTTTACGCATTTCTCTGTATCACAGGTATCACCCCAATTTATCATAGAAAACGCTTTTAAAAAAACAATATATATATATATATATATATATATATATATATATATATATATATATATATATATATATATATATATTCAACGAAAATTATGAACCTTTTGTGAGCATTTTCTAGCAATAATGTTTTTAAGATGTTTATTAAAAGTAGGAAGATTACGCGATAGTTAATTTTAAATTAATTAATAGCTCTCGTACTAATTATTTACTAATAACTATACTCGGACAAAGACTTTGGTTTTAATAAATTAATATTACTGCACGAACGGGAAAAAGAAGACAGAAAGATCTGAGTTAACACTGAGCGGAGTGGGAGGCCAGAGGCGTAGAGACTCGTTTCGGCGAACTATCAATGGTGTGCCCCATCCCATTTATATTTTATTTATTTTTGTTAGTCAACCCCCCCCCCCCCCCCAGTTGAAAGGTTGATGGCGCTTTTGACCAGTCACAAGTTTTTGCTTTGGCACCACACTGTATATAATTCAATATCTCAGCTTATAAAGAGCTTCATTTTTTTTTCTACCCCTTTTGGCGCTCCCTTAGGTTCGGCGCCCTGGGTAGCCGCCGCACCAGACCTCCCCTAGCTACGCCACAGAGGGAGACTAAGTTAACATTTATTGCATTTTTGCCATCTTTCTACGTCTATAGCTGCTTTAAGTAAGTCTGCAACGGGCAGCACAGACAGAGTTTCTTCCAGGCATCTCTTCGGGGGGGGGGGGGGGGGCGAAGCCCCCCCCCCCCCCCCCCGAAAATTTTTTACCGCCCCCCCCGTACGAAATGAAATTTATATAATTTATATAGAAAATATATACTTTTAACAGTGTCCGCCCCCCGAAGAAAGTTTACCGCCCCCCCCCCCGAAGATTTCAAGTGCCCCCCCCCCGGAGAAAAAAGTCTGGAAGAAACACTGAGCACAGAGCATTTTTTTATATCCTCCATCCTATTTCGTTTTGCCTCCTACGCCATATTTCTACTGGCCAGTGGCGTAGGCAGGGGGGGGGGGGGTTAGGGGGGAGGTCATAACCTCCCCCCCCCCCCCCCCCATAGACCCCTCGGTATATATAAAAAGTATGAGGGGGGTGCAAATCGAAAGTTTGAGGGTGTGTGCAAATCGAAAGTTTGAGGGGGGGGGGTGCAAATCGAAAGTTCTGGCTACGCCACTGCTACTGACACTTAGCCTGTACTAGTTTTTGATTAACACCACATATACAATATTATGCACGCTTAAGATTGCACACCACGATAAAACCAAATCACGCAATGTTCGTATCCAGTGCTAACCAACTGACATGATTACATGGTGTTGATAGTGAAGCCGACCATTTTGATCTTACAGAGGGAATTCTTTACAAACGTAGGGTTTTCTTATTGGAAGCTACAAGTTGAAGTGGTAAAAATAAACCTTAAATTAAGCACGATGATTAGCATTGTGGGTTTTTGTTTAAATACAATAATACATACATCTAGATCTACTTCATTAGCATTAGAATCTATGGTTATAAATAAACTTTATAAAAAGAAAAGGTCAAAGGTTAGTTGCAATCTAAAGTTTCGACCACACGATATTACTGGGAGCATAGGCTAGAAGTTCGACAAAAGGGTACCACTGGGGTGTGGGTAGTTCTTCGATCACAGGGTCCTGTGGGGGTGGGGTTGGTAGTAATTCGAACACAGGGTCCAACTGGAATGGGGTGGGGTAGTATCAGTATGTCTTACTGATACTCTACTGTACAGCCATCCTGGAGGTGTGAGGTAGTAAGTCAACTCCAGTGTCTCTTCCAGACTTTTTTTTCTCCGGGATGGGGGGGGGGGGGGGCTATACATTTTCTATATAAATTCCATTTCGTTCGTTGGGGGTGGGGGGGGGGGTAGACTTTCTTCGCTGGTGAACTCATTAGTCAAACTAGCAGGGTGCTGGATGGTAAGTTAATTACAGAGTATTATACATATTCAATGAATGTTGAAAGAATAGATGTTTTAAAATAAACTAAAATAATTGCACGTGACCATTTAAAAACAAGTAATTAAAAAAAGTCTAGTGACAATTTTAGCGCAATTTCCTTATGTTATCTAAAAATAGCTCTGTCGTAGCGTAAATCAAAAGCAGGGTTAGTAAAACCATTGGTTAGTTATTAAAACGTTTTTTATTAATTTTTTTTTAGTATTTTACATGTTTTATTTACAATAGAGTTACATGACTAAAAACCATTGCGCGCCTAGCTACCGAACGTGATGGCGCAGCTATTGAACGTGATGACGCGTGTGGTGTGGTTGGATAAAATGCCTACTAATTCGGTCCAAATTTTAATTAATTCAAAAAAATTTTTGTGACCGAACGAAAGGATATTTTTGAAAACTTTCTTCGGCAATATTGTTTTAAATTATAGCAGGAATCGATTGGTACATGTTTCAAGTCCCTTAGTGGTCTGGTTGCCGAGATATGGGCCAAAAACTGCATTTTTTTTCGAGGTTTTTTGGCTTTTCCGGGAAATCCATGAAAGAAACCCGGAATTTTTATGGCCTATGTTCATCCTGGTAACTTGCTTAACATAATTGCTTTTGGAACTAGTCATCGATATTGCTTCGTTGAGGAGGAGATACGACTTAAAGCTGCGGACACACATCCATCCATCCATTCATTCCCAGAAAAGACGAGTTAATAAACGCAATTCTCCAGAATGGAAATTGCGCTAAAAATTGTAATAGATTACTTTTTTGTTTGTTTGTTACGATGCTACATAATTGTGTCATTAAAATGGCACATTGCCAGTGAGTGCACTCGTGACATATCCAGACGCCTGTTATGGTTGTGCAACACCAGGACATATACAACAAGACCTCCCTTAGTGAGCCTTAGATCACGATATGGGTGTAACGATAATCACCATTACGTTCCTAATCTTGCAGAAATTGCAAGTTAAGATACCTTTTCGAACCTGGATCTCCATGGGCAGATGAAGCTGAGTTCGCCATTTTTTGTGACCTCGGCATATAAAGATATCATTTTGTCAGCACCATGCCCAGACGCCTTTAACTTCCGTAACGTGAGTCAGGTACCCGTCAAAGCTGGGTGGACTCAAGGACGTCCTATGGACTCGTTTGAATATTGTTGCTGCGTTTGTGTTGGTCACACATCAAGGGCGTGTCCTGAGACACATCAAGTAGTGTCCTGAGACACATAAAGGGCGTGTCCTGAGACACATCATGGGCGTGTCCTGAGACACATCAATGGCGTGTCCTGAGACACATCAAGGGCGTGTCCTGAGACACATCAAGGGCGTGTCCTGAGACACATCAAGGGCGTGTCCTGAGACACATCATGGGCGTGTCCTGAGACACATCAAGGGCGTGTCCTGAGACACATCAAGGGCGTGTCCTGAGACACATCAAGGGCGTGTCCTGGGACACATCATGGGCGTGTCCTGAGACACATCAAGGGCGTGTCCTGAGACACATCAAGGGCGTGTCCTGAGACACATCAAAATATAATAAAGAATTTTCCCATCTGAAACTTACACATGAGAGTAAGGTGAAGCAGATATGCAAATTGATTCGCTTCAATTCACATTTGTGGCCAATGGGGAGCAAATTGAAGTATGAAGATAAATTTGCAACTTAATAAGTAATCTTCTTCTTCTTCGTTCTTAACTGTAATATTTGGAGGGGATTACCTCTGGCATGTTAAATTATTACGTCTCAACAAGTAATGCGTCATATATGTCTTAATATACTTCCATATCATTTGTCCCATAGCCCTCGTCCACCCAAAAACAATTTATTAGGCAGTGATTTGATTAGTTTTTGGAACTTCCTCTCCTAGATGGATTATCGTCCTCATCTAACGAGCCTCGTGTCAATATACGTAATCGTAATCCATCTAAATTCTAATGCATTTTTCAAGTGTTTTGTTTTTCTTCAAAGACCTCCTGTCAAGTCTATGATCAGCTGATGAGTGTAACATTCAAACGATAATCTCGTGCACCTAATAATGGGTTCTAGTGTGACAAAACTTTTCAGTAAACTGGAGGGTATCATAACAGGTAATGTTACTAATGATACAGCCCTTATACGGCTGTTTATTTACCTGTAACTCATCGAGGGTGGACGCAACACCCTATTGGAATATTCCGTCTTGTGGGGGACTGTGGCAGGGGGAGAGATGAATTTGTGTGTAGATATAATGACGACGTATTGACATTATAGGTAAACGGGAATACATTTTTGGACGGCCATTTTGTAATGTAGTGAATGTGATTTGATATTTGTTTTCCCAATTACCCGGGCATCAATGTGTAATCAGCTGCATTGTCTGTTTCAAATATTATTTGGTATCTCACTTTTCAACTTAAAGTGTTATATATTTACATATATATATATATATATATATATATATATATATATATATATATATATATATATATATATATATATATATATATATATATATATATACTAGCCGTCCCGGCCAGGCCCTGCTCTGGCTTCTGTGAAAAACCTTTCTGTTAAAGACCATTACCTGTGTGTTTAGTAATCATCATAAACCCGGCATTGCCCACCCAAACCACAACCAACCAAAACAACAAAACGCAAACATAACGCTAACACAATTACAAATACAAACGAAAACAAAAACCTAACAACAAACCCAACCACAAACACCAATACCAACAACAAAAAAACAACGAAAAAGCAAACGAAAACAAACCAAATCCAAACGCAAAACCAACCAAAAACACAAATACAAACCCAAACAAAAAACACAAACAAAAACGAAAAAAAAAAGAACAAAAACGAACCAAATCAAAACGCAACCACTAACGCAAACCCACCTAAACACAGAGAAAACACTAACGTGAACATGAACGCCCGGGGCGGAATCACCTGTTTTAGCTTAATGAACGACTATAGTACCCCAACTTATTCATAGTCTTTTGCACTCACTTAAACGAACGCGCCTGTTTCCATTTGATGAACAATTATAATACTCCAAGCTTATCCGTAAAATACCTACAACATTTGCACTTGATCAATCCCCGCTAATTATGTAATTATTTTTTTTTCCAACACCAAAACAAAGTAATTAAAAAGTAAATTCTTTTCCACAAAATGCAATGGTTTTATAAAGGGAAGTAATTGTGTTTTCCTAATTTATCAAAGGGAAGTAAGTGCTATAGGACTAAATAAAGACATAATTAGAATTGTTGTAAAAGATGATATTTTTTTAAAACTTGTGTTTAATGAACATGCCGACAATTATTACTATAATTGGAAAAATGAAAATTATTTCCCAACACTTTCAATAGTAATTTTTTAACTCATAAATTTAGACAAATGCGCACGATAATTGTCTAACACTTAAATCCATCCAAGACCAACGACAAACATATGCGTTACATACAGAACTGAGCTTTATATATTAGACTAGCCGTCCCGGCCAGGCCCTGCTCTGGCTTCTGTGAAAAACCTTTCTGTTAAAGACCATTACCAGTGTGTTTAGTAATCATCATAAACCCGGCATTGCCCACCCAAACCACAACCAACCAAAACAACAAAACGCAAACATAACGCTAACACAATTACAAATACAAACGAAAACAAAAACCTAACAACAAACCCAACCACAACCACAAGCACCAATACAAACACAAAGAAAAAACAAACAAAAAAGCAAACGAAAACAAAAACCTAACAACAAACCAACCACAAACACCAATACCAACAAAAAAAAAACAACGAAAAAGCAAACGAAAACAAACCAAATCCAAACGCAAAACCAACCAAAAACACAAATACAAACCCAAACAAAAAACACAAACAAAAACGAAAAAAGAAAGAACAAAAACGAACCAAATCAAAACGCAACCACTAACGCAAACCCACCTAAACACAAAGAAAACACTAACGCGAACATAAACGCCCGGGGCGGAATCACCTGTTTTAGCTTAATGAACGACTATAGTACCCCAACTTATTCATAGTCTTTTGCACTCACTTAAACGAACGCGCCTGTTTCAATTTGATGAACAATTTTAATACTCCAAGCTTATCCGTAAAATACCTACAACATTTGCACTTGATCAATCCCCGCTAATTATGTAATTATTTTTTTTTCCCAACACCAAAACAAAGTAATTAAAAAGTAAATTATTTTCGACTAATGCAATGGTTTTATAAAGGGAAGTAATTTTGTTTTCCTAATTTATCAAAGGGAAGTAAGTGCTATAGGACTAAATAAAGACATAATTAGAATTTTTGTAAAAGATGATATTTTTTTAAAACTTGTGTTTAACGAACATGCCGACAATTAATACTATAATTTGAAAAATGAAAATGATTTCCCAACACTTTCAATAGTAATTTTTTAGCTCATAAATTTAGACAAATGCGCACGATAATTTTCTAACACTTAAATTCATACAATTCCAACGACAAACATATGCATTACATACAGAACTGAGCTTTATATATTAGATATATATAGAACTATCCTAGTCTTAACCTAGATCTAGTCTAGGCTTAGAGGTTGAATTCGCAGAGAACTAAATTAGAAGTAGATCTAGATCGATCTCGATTATTACTTCAGGAATTTAGTCTAGAACTTAACACGTTAAAAATGTTAAAATCCCTGCTGCAAATATTCCCATTAAAGTGTGCCGTCAAGGAACAAATCAACCTTCTCTGTGTACCAAGTCAATTGATTGTTCAAGTTTGAAGTATAATAGATTTGCTGAATCCATTCGACAGCAAGTTACTCATAAAAATGTCCAAGCTGCTCAAGATTCAACGCCTGTAGACATTGAAAAAAATTATGGAAGTTCATCATTTCCAACTCTGGCTACTCACTCCCAGTTATTTGATGGTATCAAATACTTGGACCTGCCAATCATCAATGTAAAGACAACAGTAATTTCACTTACAAATGGAGATGGTATTGTTCTTGCTATTCAATCAGCCGGTACAGTGGGATTTAGGAATGCTAAAAATGGAACCAATGTTGCAGCTCAAGCAGCAGCCATAGCTTTGGCAGGGGATGCTATTAAAAAAGAAGTAACTTCTGTAAGAGTTTGTATAAGAGGCATTGGATCAGGAAGACTGCCTGCTTTAAAAGCACTTCACCTTTCTGGATTGAACATAGTCTCAATCACAGATACAACCAGGCTACCTCACAATGGAAATAGACCCAAAAAGGCGAGAAGATTATAAGTATTTACTTTCTGAAAAGTTTTGTTATAGTATTATGTATAAAATAGTTTAACATTAATAATCCAGTCACTTTAACCCTAGACTTTAAATCAGTAATTATCTTACTGTAGTACCTATTCTGTATAGAATTTTTATAAGTCTTTGAAATATAGGAAACCCAAGACATACTAGAATGCAAAAACTTCAATAACATAAAAGCATTTTAAAAATTCAGTTAAATGAACTGAGAAAATATTCATTTGATAAAGAAAAAATGATCACAAGCATTTTAATCATTGTTACAGATGTGGAAGTAGCATTGAAGTTTTAATTTGAAATTAAGTTGAAACTTGTGTCAAATGTATTACATTTAAAAAAAAACATCATGATTAAGATTTTATCAATGTATTTAACTTGTAAATGAGTAGCAGACTTTTTACCTTATGTGCTGTACTTTAACAAAAGTTTATTATGCATATAATGTTTTTTAGTTTTAAATTCTCATCATTTAATTGTTTTTTTCATTAATAAGTTCAACATTTGTAGATGTAGTGACTGGAAAGAAATTTTAAAGATACACTTTATCAATGGTCATTTTAAAAATAAAATCTTTGAAAAAAAAAAAAAAAAAAAAAAAAAAAAAAAATATATATATATATATATATATATATATATATATATATATATATATATATATATATATATATATATATATATACATACATATATACACACACATATACTATATACATATACATATACATATACATATACATATACATATACATATACATATACATATGCATATGCATACGCATACGCATACGCATACGCATACGCATACGCATACGCATACGCATACGCATACGCATACGCATACGCATACGCACACGCACACGCACACGCACACGCACACGCACACGCACATGCACATACACATACACACACACACACACATATACATGTTGTACATGTACATATACATATACATATGTATGTACATACACATACATATATGTAATATTGTGTCCCTTTCTTCTATTTTTAAACCATCTTGCCTTGGACGAAATGGAATAATCACACAAGGTGCTTTCAATTCTTTCGGAAACGAAACGGTAAGTCTATACTAAGCACAACAAACACAGCTGAGCATCAGAGCAATACCTAATTAGTTTAATTTGAGTGAAGTTTGGATGGGTGAAAACGTTCTATGCCTTTAATTTGCAAGTCGTTTGTTTGTGTTCCTGGCGTATTTGTACATTTAAAATAATCGACGTGAGTTCACATAAGCGCATGTAAAATAATTTAACTCTTTCAAAAATCTTTAACTTTTACTGTCAAAGGCGTAGCGACCCATCCCGGCGCCTGGGGACAAACTTTCAATTTGACGCCCCCTCGGGAGCAAATTTTCAATATGCAACCCCCCCCCCTCACACTTTCGATCTGCACCCCCCCCCCCTCAAACTGTTTATAATGCGAAAATGCATCTAAAATGACATTTAAATTTGTTTTTATAACCCATTTTGGCGCCCCCTAAGGTCGGCGCCCGAGGACATATGTACATATGTAAATGTGTGTTGCTTTCTTGTTCTGAAGCTTTCAAAAATACACTTTTAAAAATAATTGAACATATTAATTCCTTTCTTTTCAACTCTCCGCTCTACCATTTTCTGCACTACCATGGGATTAGACCAGTTAACACTTAAGATAAAATCTATCACCACCAGCGCAACAGTCATAGTGTGACCATGACAATATATATATATATATATATATATATATATATATATATATATATATATATATATATATATATATATATATATATATATATATATATATAAAAGTAGTTAAACGGTGGTGTGGTTGAGGGAAACTCAGGTAGATGGCCGTTTTGTTACCGGTTCAGTACCAGGGCTCTAGGGCACCCCTAACCCCAGGTGAAGCAGACTTACATGTCAAGAATAATATAAGAACAACAAAAAGTTAAGTACCCTTACGAACATGACGGTTCATAGTGCAGGTGAAGTAGAGTTCACTTGACACGAACCCCTGATCGGTGTTTTTTCTAGACTTTTTTCTCCGGGGGGGGGGGGGGGGGGCGGACACTATTAAAAGTACATATTTTCTATACAAATTCCATTTTGTGTGTATGTGTGTGTAGGGGGGGGGAGATGGTCGGTAGACTTTCTTCGAGGGGCCAGAACCTGAACTCTGCCCCTGATTCGAACTCGAGCAATTTTATGCTCTATCCTCCAACCCCGTGTAATATAAATGGCAATGATTAATATCATGTGTGTACACCATGGTGGATTCATGGATTCTATCCTGTTTCATGTGATTTACAAATTAATTCGATAATGTAAGATATTTACATTATGTAAGACTTGATATTTTTAACATGTACATGTATCTACTATTTATGATCATCAGTATCCCCAACCACGCATTGATCTGCTTCTGATCGGAAAATCTGGGAATGGTAAAAGTGCTACAGGAAACACGATATTAGGCCAACAAAGATTCGTGAGCAAGTCAAGTACGTCTCCTGTAACTGAAGCCATTGAATTCGGGATCAGAGAACACGGCGGTTATCAGATCAAAGTCGTAGATGGTCTGACCGTCTGTGACTCCAGACTGGACGATGAACGGTCGGTCGAGCAGCTGAATGAGGCCGCGAAGTTAGCTCTTGCAGCCAACCCTGAAGGCTATCATGCCTTTCTTCTCGTCCTGAAATATGGGAACAGGTTCACACGCGAAGAACAGGACACGGTTCAAATTTTTAAGAAACTTTTCGGCGATGATTTTGTTAAGCATTTTTGTATTTTAATCATCACTTGTGGGGATGTTTTCAATGCTGAGCAGATTGCTAAAGGCACCGAAGGTTTAACTTTCCATGAGTGGTGTAATCAGCAGGAAGGTCCATTTAAGGATTTGTTTCTTGAATGCAACAGGGTGCTTTTGTTTGACAACACGTGCACCTCCGTACAAGAAGTTGATTATCACGCTGATGATTTATTAGAGAAGGTTAAAGAGATTTTATACGATCGACGCCGTAAGCTTTCAGACAGATTTCAGCTAACTAAAGACATCGCTATACCTGACCCACAACAGACACAGACAACTGGCGAAGCCAAGAGAGAAGCAAGCACACAGAACTCTACAGGGACAGACGACTTAATGTTACGTCACACTAAAGCTGTACAGGAACTAGCGACCAAACAAGACGAAATTTTAACAGCACTTCGCGAACAGGCGCAAATCTCCAACGCCCTACAGAAAAGGGTCTCCGACGAAAGCGATCTTTCACGGAGATTCATGGAAGAAATAAAACAACGTCGACAACAGGAAGACGAGGTCAAAACAAACTTTCAACAAGAACTGAGAAAACAAAGAGAGGAATTTGAAAAACAGAATGAGTTTTTGATAACTGATCGGACACACTTGCGGGAGTTAGACTTTGACGTAGAGAGGAAATATGAAGATGTTGTGAAGGAAATGAAGTTACAAAGGGCGAAGGGAATTCTGGAGAAAGTGGAAAAACTACGAGGACGTGCGAGACAGTTTCAAAACATTAGGGCAAGTCAGTTCCGGTTGGATTTTTAGGCACACCATAATCTTGTAGGGGTTAAGATTTTTAATCATAATCTTGTGGGAGTTAAGATTTTTACTCAAATTATAATTTTGTATTGGCTATAAGTTGTTTATGCTTCTTATGCAAGACCAGTAGGGAGAGGTCTGTAGTATTTATTTACAATTTGAACTTTCACAGCTTATCAAAATAGAAATGGAAATATTTTAATGTTCTTAAAAAAGTCCATCATCTGTTTTTTTCCCATATTTATCATTTCCCCCCCCCCCCCCCCCATATTTATCATTTTTCCCCCCATATTTATAATTTTTCCCCCCATATTTATCATTCCCCCCATATTTATCATTTTTCCCCCATATTTATAATTTTTCCCCCATATTTATCATTTTCCCCCCATGTTTATCATTTTTTCCCCCCACATTTATCATTCCCCCCCCCCCCAAATATTTATCATTTCCCCCCCCCCCCCCATATTTATCATTTTTCCCCCATCTAAAATTTATTTAGTTTAAAGGTAAATTTAATAAACAGTAATAGAGTTTAACTAAATTGGACGTATAAAAAATCGTCTAAAGTAGTCTTCACTTGATTTTATAAACTTGTGTACTATATCTATGTGGCATGAATTTTTTAAACCGAATCAATGTTTACTTTTTGACATTCCATATCATTTTTTTATTGATCCAATTTATAGATCATTTGAATAATAAATGTTATAATAATGAGCTTAGTCTTCTAATTTGATTTTTTGGACAACCTGTACATACAGTTATAACATGGCATAAAACAAATTTTAAAACTGATCTAATTCCTTAACTTGTTCACAGTCTTTCTTTTGGACATTCCTTCGAGGGAGTGATGTGCCCTCCGAAGCACGCACACAACCCTCTCCCCCAGAATAATATTTTTGTATAGAAAATATATACTTTAACAAGTGTCCACCTCTCCTCTTTGCGAATGTAAGTACGAAAGTTTCAAGGGCTCACTCCCATCCCAGGAGAAAAATGTCTGAAATAATCACTGCTTGTTCAAGATGGTGTATTCGATTGTTTTTGGTTGAATTAACTACATAAGATTTCACGCCCATTTGGAATGTACATGGAAAAAATATATATTATGATCCAGATTTTAACTAATTGGCCAATTAACGACTGTGAGTTTATTGAATGCACAACTTATCGATGTGTGTGCTTTAGAATGTATTTGCGTGTTATATCGTGTGTACAAGCAACATGCTATACTGTCCGCCAGAGTTCGAATTTCAATGATAAATCCAATAACTGGATACCTGAATGTAATCGTCAAGGCATAACTTCTGTAATTGCGAGGTAAGTGTGACACACACCAAAAGTGTTAGCAATTACTTAGTCAGATCAGTAATGTCAGTCATCTAATACGATATTGTACTGTTTGTGTTTGATTAATGGACACCCCTTGGCTGTAGACTAAGTATGACACACTGACTGAAAGCAACAGAATGTGTTATGTGTTTCTATCAGGGTCAGCCCCTAAACACGCCCAACCCTAGTTGCTGACCACCAATATAACCACCGAGGCTGTGTTACCAAGAAATTAACACAACTTAATTTAGAAAAGGATAATAACTCGCCAATTTGGATTAAATCTAAATATTATCATAGAGGTTTAATACGAGCTTGCTTTTTTTACTTTCTCGTATACGAAATATAGCGGAAGTGTTGTAATAGTGCAAAAAATCAAATCGAAAAAACCCTCACTTAAACCCCCATGGACAACCAGCCCCCCCCCCCCCCCCCGATTAAAGTTTATATAAAGGTTATATATATATATACAGAAATCCAAACGTTAACAAGAACAAAACAGCAATATGAAGTGTATAGTTTATACATCATTTCGTAATTTAATCAATTCATATTTTAACTACTAGCAAAATAGATTATACTTAAAAGAATGTCATTTGGCGGTCAAAAAATGACCATACTTAAATTAGATCAAAGAGCGGGTTCTTGTGCTAAGAATGTGCCTACATTGGCTTTTGTGACAAAACAAATGTAATACCCTCGACCAATTATCTGAAATACTTCTCCTAAATGCATCACCAAATGGAAAAGTATTTTGATGACTACTGCAACAACGTCGAGAAAGGACACACAATTTTTTCACTTGATATGCGTGCAGAAGGCTATATGACAAAACCAAATAACACAGTTGAAGACTGACACAGGAGTTTCCAGCCCAATTTTGGGATGTTACCATCCCAATGCAGAACTAATTGTACTGATTGAAGAAGCGGTTATAACCAGTTTAATGACAGTGGCACCGCCCATGACGTTCTGATTATAATCGGCAGCAATAAAACGCGTTTTAACATTCTAAGCCAATTTGTAATTCAAATGCATTGTCAAAAATTTTTAATCAGGATCTATAGCTAAACGTGAAGTCTCTTTTACTGTATGGCTCGAAGCTAGGTTACAGACAGTGCAGAAATAAGAGAATGGAAAATATAGAAAGACAATATTAGAAAGACAATAAACAACATCACTAAGCAGGTGCTGATGTCAAGTCCACGGGGAAAGAGGAAGAGATGGAGACAAAAAGTCCTGAAGGAAATCGTTTGAAATAGTGATGGGAAGACGGTTATCAGGATTCGCATGTTAATAAAACGAGTTGACAAAGCATTGCCTACGCCTATGCTCCTTAGGATACCGAAACGAATAAAAAAGAAGAAGTCAAAAGAGTTTAGAGCAGTGATTCTTAATAGAGGTTCGGTAAGTCAGTCTCGTGGCACACACCCGACTCATAGGATTCAAGATCAGATTTTGTCAATGTGGACGATAAAACTATTAAGAAAAGTTCATTGAAGGCGTATATGAAACAGGTAAGTTTCGGTACCTCCAAAAAGGTTAAAAACCACCGTTTTAGAGTGTAGTTTGTAAAATGTGCAAGCTTATTTGGTCTTCGTTTGGTCTTGTCTTTAGAAGAATTTCGATAACATTGTATTACAGCTTGAAATTATCAGCTATTAGCAGTCGTCGTACAATTTTCCATCTCTTAGTAGGTCTAGTGGCCTTAACTTGATGAAAATTGCAGTATTAGGACTTGTTATGAAACAAGCAATAACAAAATGGTCAATTCTGTACAATAACCTAATTTTTTTAGCTCCTAAAATTTCGGCACGAGTATCGTCTTCCACCCACCCACTTAGGTCTTATGCTATTTTACTGATCGGATTAAATAATCCGTGATATTTATTTCTCTTTAGTACAGTGATCCAGGCAATGCAATCAAGTAAAAGTATCTGATTTCTCACGTTGAAGTTGAGAAAATCGTAAGAATCTTACAAAGAACTAGTCGCGTCATTTCCACTCTATGTAAACATGACTGGGGTAGTGATACCCTTCTATGTAAACATGCCTGGGGTGGTGACACTCTTATATGTAAACATGACTGAAGTGGTGACACCCTTCTATGTAAACAAGACTGGGGTGGTGACACTCTTATATGTAAACATGACTTGGGTGGTGACACCCCTCTATGTAACGATGACTGGAGTGGTTACTCTCAACTGGGCTGCCATGACTGATGTGGTGACACCCCTCTATGTAGCCATGACTGAGGTGGTGACACCTCTCTATGTAGCCATGACTGAGGTGGTGACACCTCTCTATGTAGCCATGACTGAGGTGGTGACACCTCTCTATGTAGCCATGACTGAGGTGGTGACACCTCTCTATGTAGCCATAACTGGAGTGGTGACACTCATCTGGGATGCCATGACTGCGGTGGTGACACCCCTCTATGTAGCCATTGACTGAGGTGGTGACACCATTCTATGTAAACATGACTGAGGTGGTGACACCTCTCTATGTAGCCATGACTGAGGTGGTGACACCTCTCTATGTAGCCATGACTGAGGTGGTGACACCTCTCTATGTAGCCATTGACTGAGGTGGTGACACCTCTCTATGTAGCCATGACTGAGGTGGTGACACCTCTCTATGTAGCCATGACTGAGGTGGTGACACCTCTCTATGTAGCCATGACTGAGGTGGTGACACCTCTCTATGTAGCCATAACTGGAGTGGTGACACTCATCTGGGATGCCATGACTGCGGTGGTGACACCCCTCTATGTAGCCATTGACTGAGGTGGTGACACCATTCTATGTAAACATGACTGAGGTGGTGACACCTCTCTATGTAGCCATGACTGAGGTGGTGACACCTCTCTATGTAGCCATGACTGAGGTGGTGACACCTCTCTATGTAGCCATTGACTGAGGTGGTGACACCTCTCTATTTAGCCATGACTGAGGTGGTGACACCTCTCTATGTAGCCATGACTGAGGTGGTGACACCATTCTATGTAAACATGACTGAGGTGGTGACACCTCTCGAAGCAACCATGTCGTGTCTAGCGCCATCCCACCACGTCTACACATCCCGCCAACAGCGGGGTTCATTACGGCCACTGTTGTCACCGTTGTATATATTTTTTTCTTCTATTATCCTTTATATGCACTATTTATTCAACTCCTATTATCGTATAAGCTCTTATCTGTAGCATTTAAGGAAATCAGTAATCGTACTTCAATCGTTAAAATTCATGCTTTGTTATTTTGTTAAGCTTTTTTTTTTAAATTAAGGCAAAAAATGTATACAATATATGCCCTATTTCTATTTTTGGAATGTAAATTACTTTAATTACCAAAATACGAGGGCAAATTAGAAATTATGAAATTAATTACCTAGACCCCTGATATGTCAGATTTTAAATGCTGTAGATTAATTTTTTTATTTTTTTCACAAGGGTTAAGAAAATTATGCATTTCCAAACGTGATGTAGAATAAACCGGGAGTAATCTCCCCTAAATTTTCTCGAATATTCTTATATAAAACAACAAGGGATGGGAACTCGGGCTATAGACATGATTTTTAATCCATTTTAAATACTTAAAGTTTTAAAAATAGAATAAAATCTCGTAGACAAATTAATTGCACACCAAGTGAACGCCAAATAAAAAAGCGCATAATAGTGCGCAATATTATTAGTACTTTTAAAATTTACATTAGTTTTTTGAGAAATCGGAAGTAGCGTAAAGTACTACTTCCAGTCAACGGAAATTACTCAAAATTTAACAGAAGGTAGAGAATTAGATCTTTTACTTACATGTGCAATTACATTTATCTATCTGAAATAGTACTCAAGTTATAGGCTTTTGAAAAATTCAAAGTAGGAAAAGTACCACTTCCGGTTATCGGAGATCGCTCAAAAGTTGATACGGATCTACGATTTTGATAAAATACTTATATATGAAATTTCATCAACCTAGCTGTAACGGTACTCATGTTATCGTGTTTACACACGGACAGACAAACAGACACACAGACATACGGACAGGATTGCAAAGCCCAGTTTTTCAGAATGGATTACGCATAAAACCTCTTAATTTTGATAAATCTGGATTGATAATTTTTGCCCGATTAAAATAAGTCCTCTATACTTCGGATGTGATGAAGGACTGAGGTGTAATACGGTGAAAATTGTTAAAATTTCAAGAGATTTTTGTGCACGATTACAATACTTTCTCTATACTTCGTATATACGAGAAAGTAAAAAGAATCAATAACAGCTGATTTTATTGCAGTCAAAATAAAAATTGTTTTAATATTTTTTAAAAAATTGAAAAAAATCTTGGAAAGATAAGATTTATTTTTACTTTAATCCTTAATTTTATTCAAAACTTTTCTTTAACTTTTTTTTCAATTTTATTTTATTATTTATTATTTACAAATGAACAGTCTGATGTAAACATTGTGAAACATTTAATGTAATTACTTGTAACACTTTTTCTAAGAGCTGTTCTAGCTTTTTTCATTGGCTTTAAGTTTTTCTGTTAGCTAAATAAACAATATATTATAGCCTTAAATGTGTTATTTTAAGTTTATTATTTCATAAGTTAGACGACAATAACATCATACTACAACACCATGTATATTAGTTGTGTTATAAAAATACTGTACTAGTCTATATGAAGTACTGGAAACCAATTAAGAAAGTATTATCAAACCAGTGTTTCTTCCAGACTTTTTTCTCCGGATGGGGGGGGGGGGGGGGGGCGGTCGACATTTTTCGGGGGGGGGGGGGCGGGCGGACACTAGTAAAAGTGTATGTTTACTATATAAATTCCTTCTAGTTCGGGGGAGGGGGCGGTAGACTTTCTTGGGGGGGGGGGGGGCTCCGCCCCAGCCCCCCTCCCCGAAGAGATGCCTGGAAGAAACTCTGTATCAAACTATATTCACTATCCCTAATACCAGCATACAATATAAAGGTGAAAATTTTGTAAAAATGAAAGTATACTTTACTAAATAACAAGACCGTGAAGTTTAATCAAATTTATGTTAATTTTTACTAATATTCTTTTTATATGGGAATTATCTACAATTTAAAGCACAGTGGGAAAAATTGGCACTAAATAACTCAGTGGCGACAGGACACGGGGGCCGGTGCCGGTTGGTTCTAAAAGTCTACGAAGACTGACCGGCGCCTTATATGAGCACTACACATAACAGCAAATCACTAATTAATTAAGCATTCAAATTCTCAATGTTTTTGAAAACCTAAGCGAAGCTAGGCAGCATGCCTAGTCTAATAATAATACGTTTATTCAGTCATATTAGGCAAGATATTATATATATATATATATATATATATATATATATATATATATATTGCAGATAGTGTTTTAAAAGTTAGATTTAGATTCCCATTAAATTATTCTATTCCGGCGAGTTATCAATATTGTGCCCCATCCCATTTATATTTTATCAACCCCCCCCCCCCCCCCCCCCCATCCCAGTTCAACGGTTGATGGCGCTTTTGACCAGTCATTAGTTTTTGCTTTGGTACCACACTTTGACTTTGTATAATTCAATATCTCAGCTTATAATGAGCTTTCAATTTTTGTTCTACCCCTTTTGGCGTCCCCTTAGGTTCGGCGCCCTGAGCAGCCGCCCCACCCGACCTCTCCTAGCTACGCCACCGAGGGAGACTTAGTTAACATTTATCGCAGTAATGAAGGCTAAGTTACCACGGGGGACAGTTCGTTTAAGTTACATTTCGACATAATTATGTTTATTAACTATACGGGTTGAAGCATGAGTTGGTGCTACGTTTACCAAATCAACAGTAAGAGCATTGATAAATAGGTTTGTGTACTAAAACCAAAATTTCGCCGTGCTACTATATTAACATACATAAATTGGAATACATTTGTAATAAGTAAAACTTTATAAAAATACTTTAAGCGGTGGACTACCAAAATGTAAATAAAATATGTGTTTAAATGTGGGAAGTAGTGTTCAAAATCCCTCATTTCTTGTTTTACTTAAGTATCCTTAAAATCGAAAAAAAAATGAATTAATAACTAGAACAATGAAATATAGACAACTGGATAAAAGTGACGCAATTCTAGTTGATTTATATTTTTATAATTTTTGCCATCTTTAGCTGCTTTAATTAATTCTGCAACGAGCAGCCCAAAGCATTTTTTCTATCCTCCATCCTATTTCGTTTTGCCTCCTTCGCCATATCCCTACTGCACTTAGCCTGTACTCGTTTTTGATTAATACCACAGATACAATAGTATGCACGTTTCAGATTGCGCACCACGATAAAACCAAATCACGCACAGTTTGTATCCAATGCTAACCAACTGACATATTTACATGGTTTGGGTGGAGAAGCCGGCCATTTTGATCTTACAGAGGGAATTCTTTACAAACGGAGGGTTTTCGTATTGGAAGCTACATGTTGAAGTGGTAAAAATAAACCTTAAATTAAGCACGATGATTAGCATTGTGGATTTTATGTTTAAATACAATAATACATAGATCTAGACCTACTTCAGTAGCATATTGAATCTATGGTTATAAATAAACTATGTATAAAGGTTAGAGGTTAGATGTAATCTATAGTTTCGACCACATGATATTACTGGGAGCATGGGCTAGAAGTTCGACAACAGGGTACCACTGGGGTGCAGAGTTTCTTCCAGGCATCTCTTCGGGGGGGGGGGGCGAAGCCCCGCCGAAAAAAATTTACCGCCCCCCCCCCCCCGAACGAAATGAAATTTATATAATTTATATAGAAAATATATACTTTTAACAGTGTCCGCCCCCCCGAAGAAAGTTTACCGCCCCCCCCCCCCCCGAAGATTTCAAGTGCCCCCCCGGAGAAAAAAGTCTGGAAGAAACACTGCTGGGGTGTGGGTAGTACGTCGATCACAGGGTCCTGTGGGGGGTGGGGGTGGTAGTAATTCGAACACAGGGTCCAACTGGAGTGGGGTGGGGTAGTATGTCTAGCACACAGTCATCCTGGAGGTGTGAGGTAGTAAATCAACTCCAGTGTTTCTTCAAGCCTTTTTTTTCCTCCGGAATAAGGGAGGGGGGAGGGACATTGGCGTAGGCAGGGGGGGGGGGGGGTTAGGGGGTCATAACCCCCCCCCCCCCCCTCATAGACCCCTCGGTATAAAGTATGAGAGGGGTGCAAATTGAAAGTTTGAGGGGGGGGGGTACAAATCTAAAGTTTGAGGGGGGTGCAAATCGAAAGTTTGAGGGGGGGAGGGTGCAAATCGAAAGTTTGTCCCCGGGTAAAAATTGGAACCTCCACCCCCCTTGAGACGATCCTGGCTACGCCACTGGACACTGGTAAAAGTATACATTTTCTATATAAATTCCATTTCGTTCGAGGGGGGGCGGTGGTAGACTTTCTTCGCTGGTCAACTCATTAGTCAAACTAGCAGGGGGCTGGATGGTAAGTTAACTACAGAGTATTATATATGTTCAATGAATGTTGAAAGAATAGATGTTTTAAAATAAACTAAAATAATTGCACGTGGCCATTTAAAAAAAAATTGTAATAGGTTACTTTTATTTTATTGTTACGACGCTACATAATTGTGTCATTAAAAATGGCACATTGCCAGTGAGTGCCATAGTGACATATCCAGACGCCTATTATGGTTGTGCGAAACCAGGACATACACAACAAGACCTCCTTAGATCAAGATATGGGTGTAGCGATAATCTCCGTTACGTTCTTAATCTTGCAGAAATTGCAAGGTAAGATACCTTTTCGAACCTGGATCTCCATTGGCAGATGAAGCAGAGTTTGCCATTTTTTGTGATCTCGGCATATAAAGATATCATGTTGTCAGCACCATGCCCAAACGCCTTTAACTTCCGTAACGTGAGACAGGTGCCCGTCAGGGCTGGGTGGACTCAGGGACATCCTATGGACTCGAGTGAATGTTGTTGCTGCGGTTGTGCTGGTCACACATCAAGGGCGTTTCCTGAGACATATCAAGGGCGTGTCCTGAGACACATCAAGGGCGTGTCCTGAGACACATCAAGGGCGTGTCCTGAGACACATCAAGGGCGTGTCCTGAGACACATCAAGGGCTTGTTCTGAGATACATCAAGGGCGTGTCCTGAGACGCATCAAGGGCGTGTCCTGAGACACACCAAGGGCGTGTCCTGAGACACATCAAGGGCGTGTCCTGAGATCCAGCAAAATGGGGTTAAAGAATTTTCCCATCTGAAACTTACACATGAGATTGAGGTGAAGCAGAGATGCAAATTGATTCAATTCAATTCACTTCACGTATTTTTTGTGGCCCCTGGGGAGCAAATTGAAGTATGAAGATAAATTTGCAACTTTATAAGTAATCTTCTTCTTCTGTAATATTTGGAGGGGATTTCCTCTGGCATGTTAAATTATTACGTCTTAACAAGTAATGCGTCATACATCTACTTAATATACTTACATATCATTTGTCCCATAGCCTTCGTCCACCCAAAAACAATCTATAAGGCAGCCATTTGATTAGTTTTGGAATGTCCTCTCCTAACTGCATTATCGTCCTCAGCTAACGAGCCTCGTGTCGATATTAGTAATCCATCTAATGCATTTTTAAGTGTTTTGTTTTTCTTCAGAGACCTCCTGTCAAGTCTATGATCAGCTGATGAGTGTAAAATTGAAACGATAATCTCAGATAATCTTGTGCACCTAATAATGGGTTCTAGTGTGACAAAACTTTTCAGTAAACTGGAGGGTATCATAACAGGTAATGTTACTAATGATACAGCCCAGTACGAGTAAATCTTATCCGGTTGTTTATTTACCTCATCGAGAGTGGACGCAACACCCTATTAGAATATTCTGTCTTGTGGTGGGGTGGGGGACTTGACTTACTTTTGACTTAGTCCTCTTTGCTCCTAATGGAGAATAGGGCCTCAACCATTTCCTTCCATTTCTTCCTATCCTCGGCTATTAATTTTGACATCTCCCAAGACATCCCTGTTGGCTTCAGTTCTTCAAGAAGACTCCGCCTCCAGGTCTGTCTTGGGCGCCCTCTCTTCCATTTTCCCTGGGGGTTCCACTCAAGCGCTTGGCGTGTAATATTTATGTGAGCATTTCGCAGTGTGTGACCAACCCAGCGTCACTTCCTCCTTCTTATTTGCACACCTATAGGCTCCTGCCTAGCTTTCCTCCATAGTTCCAAGTTCGGCACTTTGTCCTGCCATCTCAGTTTCAGTATCTGTCTAAGGCATCTATTCATGAAGGTCTGTATCTTTGCTGTGCTTGCCTTGGAGACTCTCCATGTCTCTGCTCCATACAGCAGAACTGCCTTGACATTAGAGTTAAATATCCTAATTTTTGTGGTAATGGAGATGGCCGAACTGGCCGAACTTTTCCATATGGGGGAAGGTGGGGGGGGGGGGGAGATGAATTTGTGTGTAGATATAATGACGACGTATTGACATTATAGGTAAACGGGAATACATATTTGGACGGCCACTTTGTTATGTAGTGAATGTGACTTGATATTTGTTTTCCCAATTACCCGGGCATCAATGTGTAATCAGCTACATTGTCTGTTTCAAATATTATTTGGTATCTCCCTTTTCCACTTAAAGTGTTATATATTTACATACACACACACACACACACACACACACACACACACACACATATATATATATATATATATATATATATATATATATATATATATATATATATATATATATATACATATATATATATATATATATATACACATATACATATATACATACATATACATATACACACATATATATATATATATATATATATATATATATATATATATATATATATATATATATATATATATATATATATATACATATATTATATGCATACATATATATACATATATTATATGCATACATATATATACATAAATTATATACATACGTATAATACATATACATGTTGTACATGTACATATACATATGCATATGCATGTACATACACATACCTATATGTAATATTGTGTCCCTTTCTTCTATTTTTACCATCTTGCCTTGGACAAATTGGAATGATCACACAAGGTGCTTTCAATTCTTTCGGAAACCAAACGGTAAGCCTATACTAAGCACAACAAACACAACTGAGCATCAGAGCAATACGTAATTAGTTTAATTTGAGTGAAGTTTGGATGGGTGAAAATCGTCCTGTGCCTTTAATTAGCTAGTCGTTTGTATGTGATCCTGGCGTATTTGTATTGAACTCTGCCCCTGATTCGAACTCGAGTAATTTTATGCTCTATCCTCCAACCCCGTGTAATATAAATGGCAATGACTAATATCATGTGTGTACAACATGGCGGATTAATGGATTTCCTGTTTCATGTGGTTTACAAATTAATTCGATAAAGCTATTTACATTACGTAAGCCTTGATATTTTTTAACATATATATGTATCTAATATTTATGATCATCAGTATCCCCTACCACGCATTGATCTGCTTCTGATCGGAAAATCTGGGAACGGCAAAAGTGCAACAGGAAACACGATATTAGACCAAGAAAGATTCGTGTGCAAGTCAACTACGTCTGCTGAAACTCAAGCCATTGAATTCGGGATCACAGAACACGGCGGTTATCAGATCAAAGTCGTGGATGGTCTGACCGTCTGTGACTCCAGACTGGACGATGAACGGTCGGTCGAGCAGCTGAATGAGGCCGCGAAGTTAGCTCTTGCAGCCAACCCTGAAGGCTATCATGCCTTTCTTCTCGTCCTGAAATATGGGAACAGGTTCACACGCGAAGAACAGGACACGGTTCAAATTTTTAAGAAACTTTTCGGCGATGATTTTGTTAAAAATTTTTGTATCATAATCATCACTTGCGGGGATCTTTTCAATGCTGAGCAGAGTGCCAAAGGCACCGAAGGTTTAACTTTCCATGAGTGGTGTAATCAGCAGGAAGGTCCATTTAAGGATTTGTTTCTTGAATGCAACAGGGCGATTTTGTTTGACAACACGTGCACCTCCGAAGATGAAGTTGATGATCACGCTGATGATTTATTAGAGAAGGTTAATGAGATTTTATACGATCGACGCCATAAGCTTTCAGACAGATTTCAGCTAACTAAAGACATCGCTATACCTGACCCACAACAGACACAGACAACTGGCGAAGCCAAGAGAGAAGCAAGCAAAAGTCTAGATCTACAACACACCACACAGAACTCTACAGAGACAGACGACTTAATGTTACGTCAAGCTGTGCAGGAACTATCGGCCAAACAAGACGAAATTTTAACAGCACTTCGCGAACAGGCGCAGATTATCAACGCCCTACAGAAAAAGGTCTCCGACGAAAGCGATCTTTCACGGAGATTCATGGAAGAAATAAAACAACGTCGACAACAGGAAGAGGAGGTCAAAACAAACTTTCAACAAGAACTGAAAAACCAAAGAGAGGAATTTGAAAAACAGAATGAGATTTTGAGAAGTGATCGGACACACTTGCGTGAATTCGACTTTGACGTGGAGAGGAAATATGAAGATGTTGTGAAGGAAAGGAAGTTACAAAGGGCGAAGGGAATTCTGGAGAAAGTGGAAAAACTAAGGGGACGTACGAGACAGTTTCAAAACATTAGGGCAAGTCAGTTCCGGTTGGATTTTTAGGCACACCATAATCTTGTAGGGGTTAAGATTTTTAATCAGAATTTTGTGCTAGTTAAGATTTTTACTCAAATTATAATCTTGTATTGGGTATAACTTGTTTATGCTTCTTAGGCAAGGCCCAGTAGGGAGAGGTCTGTAGTATTTATTTACAATTTGAACTTTCATTGCTTATCAAAATAGAAATGGAAATATTTTAATATTCTTAAAAAAGTCCATCATCTGTTTTTTCCCCCCATATTTATCATTTTTCCCCCATCTAAAATGTATTGAGTTTAAAGGTAAATTTAATGAACAGTAATAGAGTTTAACTAAATTGGACGTATACAAAAATCATCTAAAGTAGTCTTCACTTGATTTTATAAACTTGTGTACTACATCTATGTGGCATGAATTTTTTAAACCGAATCAATGTTTACTTTTTGACATTCCATATCATATTTTTATTGATCCAATTTATTTATCATTTGAATAATAAATGTTATAATAATGAGCTTAGTCTTCTAATTTGATTTTTTTTGGACAACCTGTTCATACAACTATAACATGGCATAAAACAAATGTTAAAACTGATCTAATTCTTTAACTTGTTCACAGTCTTTCTTTTAGGCATTCCTTCGGGGGAGTGGGGTGCCCTCCGAAGCACGCCCACAACCCTCTCCCCCAGAACAATATTTTTGTATAGAAAATATATACTTTAACAAGTGTTCATCTCCCCTCTTTGAAAATGTAAGTACGAAAGTTTCAAGTGCTCACTCCCACCCCATGAGAAAAATGTCTGACAGAACCACTGCTTGTTCAAGATGGTGTATTCGATTGTTTTTGGTTGAATTAACTGCATAAGATTTCACGCCCATTTGGAATGTACATGAAAAAAATATATATTATGATCCAGATTTTAACTGATTGGCCAATTAACGACTGTGAGTTTATTAAATGCACACCTTATCGATGTGTGTGCTTTAGAATGTATTTGCGTGTTATATCGTGTGTACAAACAACATGCTATACTGTCCGCCAGAGTTCGAATTTCAATGATAAATCCAATAACTGGATACCTGAATGTAATCGTCAAGGCATAACTTCTGTAATTACGAGGTAATTGTAACACACACCATAAGTGTTAGCAATTACTTATTCAGATCAGTAAAGCCATTCATCTAATACGATATTGTAGTGTTTGTGTTTGATGAATGGACACCCCTTGGCTGTAGACTAAGTATGACACACTGAAAGAAAGCAACAGAATGTGTTGTGTTTCTATCAGCGTCAGCCCCTAAACAAACCCAACCCTAGTTGCTGACCACCAATATAACTACCGAGGCTGTGTTACCAAGAAATTAACACAACTTAATTTAGAAAAGGATAATAACTCGCCAATTTGGATTAAATCTAAATATTATCATAGAGTTTTAATACGAGCTTGCTTTTTTTACTTTCTCGTATACGAAATATAGCGGAAGTGTTGTAATAGTGCAAAAAATCAAATCGAATTTTTTACAAAACCCCTCACTTAAACCAACCTGGACAACCCCCCCCCCCCTCCCCCTTGACATAAACCCCCATGGACAACCCCCCCCCCCCTCCGAATTAAAGTTTATATAAAGGTTATATATATACAGAAATCCAAACGTTAACAAGAGCAAAACAGCAATATGAAGTGTATAGTTTATACATCATTTTGTAATTTAATCAATTTATATTTTAACTACTAGCAAAATAGATTATACTTAAAATAATGTCATTTGGCGGTAAAAAAAAAAATGACCATACTTAAATTAGATCAAAGAGCGGGTTCTTGTGCTAAGAATGTGCCTACATTGGCTTTTGTGACAAAACAAATGTAATACCCTCGACCAATTAACTGAAACCTTTCTCCTAAAAGCATCGCCAATGGCAGATTATTTTGATGACTACTGCCACAACGTCAAGAAAGGACACACAATTTTTTCACTTGATATGTGATAATTCCACATGCGTGCAGAAGGATATATGCCGAAACCAAACTCAGTTGAAGACTGACACAGGAGTTTCCAGCCAATTATTGGGATGTTACTATCCCAATATTTGGAAATTCTTTGACTTAATATAATAAATCGTTGGTTATCTCCCCTAAACTATCTCGAATATTCATAATAATAATTATTAATATATAACACTAATTGCTATTCCACTAAAGCATCTAGAGATGTAGACAATATTTTTAATCCATTTTTAATTACTTAAACTTTTTAAAATAGAATAGAATCTCGTAGAAAAAAAGAATTGCGCAATAAGTGAACGCCAAACAATATGTGTATAATAGTGCGGGGCATTATTAGTAGGCCCTACTTTATAAATTCACATGTGTTTTTTTTTGGGAAATCGGAAGTAGCGTAATTTACTACTTCCAGTCAACGGAAATTACTCAAAATTTACAGAAGGCAGAAAATTAAATCTTTTACTTACATATGAAAATTCATTTATCTATCTGAAACAGAACTCAAGTTATAGGCTTTTGAAAAATTGAAAGTAGAATAAGTTCCACTTACGGTTACCGGAAATCGATGAAAAGTTGAAACAGATCTACACAATTGATATAATACTTATATATAAAATTTCATTAACCTAGCTGTAACGGTCCTCACGATATCGTGTTCACAGACATATATACACATACACACACACAGACATACGGACAGAATTGCAAAGTCCAGAGCATTAGTGCAAGCATCAAATGAAGGTCGCATTAGAAATTGCCAAGCGAAAACAATAAAATACGAGAAAATCTCATCAACCCCTGCATGTTTAAGATGGTAAAATTAATTTTTGGCGATTCCAGTGCAGTAGAGATGAAACAATAATCTGTCTAATAATACTATTCAGCAGCTTATAGCACATATGTCCGTAGATGTTAAAGAACAAATTTTGAATGAAATTAAGCTTTCACCATTGTTTGTTTTTCAAGTTGATGAATCAACAGACAACAGTTTGTGTTCGAAGTTGCTTGCCTTTATGAAATATATTCATTCAGATGATAGCAAAGAAAAGTTGCTATTTTTGTGAAGATATATATATATATATATATATATATATATATATATATATATATATATATATGTATATATATATATATATAATATATTTAATATATATATATATTATATATATATATATATATATATATATATATATATATATATATATATATATATATATATATATATATATAATATATTATATATATATATATATATATATATATATATATATATATATATTTATATATTTATATATATAGATATATTATAAATATATATATATATTTATATATATAGATATATTATAAATAAATATATATATTATATTATATATATATATATATATATATATATATATATATATATATATATATATATAAAAGCAATGTATGTGTGTGTGTTTGTTTGTTTGTCTGTCCTTTATGCATTACTATACCTCTCGTCACATCGCCGTGAAACTTTGGGAAGTTGTTGAGAATATTCCTGGGGAGGTTTCTGCGAAAAAAAAATGTCAAATTCGCAGGGCTGGCGCCCCGGCAGGGCGCGATTTGTTTTTCTCTATATACCGTATATAAAAATAAAAGTCGATTTTGGTTTGGCATCGTTCATCCGATAGCCATGAGACTTTGGGGAGTTCATTATACCACTCTAGGGAAGGGTTCTGTAAAAAAATAATTTTTAATTTCGCAAAGGCGGCGCCACGGGAGGGTCCGATTTTTCTCTATATACGGTATATAAAAATAATAAAAGTGAATTGCAGTGACACCGTTCATCCGATAGGCATGAAACTTTGGGGAGTTCATTATACCACTCTAGAGAAAGGTTCTGTAAAAAATAATTTTTAATTTCGCAAGGGCGGCGCCACGGGAGGGTCCGATTTTTCTCTATATACTGTTTATAAAAATAAAAGTCTATTTCGGTTTCACATCGTTCATCCGTGTACCATGAAACTTTGGGGAGATGATTAGATCACTCAATGGTAGGGTTCTGCAAAAAAATATTGTTTAATATTGCAAGGGCGGCGCCCCCAGGGGGAGCGATTTTTTTTCTCTATACACGGTATATAAAAAATAAAACTCGGATGCGGTTCATCCGAGTGCCATGAAACTTTAGGAAGTAGATGAGAATACTCCCGAGAATATTTCTGCGAAAAAGAAAACTAAAGTTTCTTATGGGTTTCATATAGGGTACAACTTTCGTCAATACACGGTTTGGCGCCCAGAGTTTTAGAGCGACTATGTTGGCACTTGGCACCCGTTAATCGAGCGTCCTGCATAGCGAGTAAGGGGTACTACTATACTCAGCGGTAAAACTACAACAGTCTTCTAAAAATAACTTTGTAACGCGAGGAAATCCTTCTGTACAGTTTCGTCACCTAGCCAAAGATGAAAAAATAACTTTTTGAATATGAGGAGCCTACTGTAGAGTTTCGTCACTTTGCCAGTGATGCAATAAGCATCTACTATTAGAAAATCCAGTCAGAAATTGAGATCGAGCATCTAATAATAAACCATTAGTAACGCTAGCATATTTCATCAGTCACACTGATGTTTAAAACATGTCTTTTTTACGTGTTAAAGAAAAAAAGCCTGTTCATTTGTGGCACTTTAGCGAATGATGAAATCTGCATCATTATTAACAGGATGCTATTTGGCACGATGGCGCCTATTACTTTTAAGGAGCCAGGGGTCGTACGCCGCGCCTATGCGGTAGTGTAATCTGGGGGGGGGGGAACGCCCCTGTACATCTCTGACACATGGGCGGTCACCGAAGTGTGTTCTAACATATTATTTCGGTGAGTGATTAATGTACACTCAATGTTTACATGCGGTAGTGTAGGTAAACCTGTGTCCCAATATTTATGAATTAAGCCCAGGCTTTGTTTACATTTTAATAACTCACTTTTAGAAAAGACGGTCACGCGTCTAAGAACATGATTGGTAACGCGTTGGTGAAATCTTTCTAATACATTTCGTCATACTTTCTTCTATCCCCGCGGCAACGCGCGGGGGACGGGTACGCTAGTATATATATATATATATATTATATATATATATATATATATATATATATATATATATATATATATATATATATATATATATATATATATATATATATATATATATATATATATATATATATATATATATATATGTGTGTGTGTGTGTGTATTTGTGTTGGTATATATATAAATATATAAATATATATATATATATATATATATATATATATATATATATATATATATATATATATATATATATATAATTGTGTGTATGTGAGTGTGCGTGTGTGTAAGCTTGTGTGCGACAATCCGGAAAAAGTTTAATAATTAGGGTGTATGATTTTTGTTCCTTAAACTTTAACTCTAAGCCAATTAGATTCTCATTAAGATGCGTTTTCCTTTTACAAAAGATTAGAAATGTAAGAAAAAAAAGTATTCCTGATCTGAGTTTAGAGGGTAGTTTGTAGTAAGCACTTATTTATTTAGACCAGCCTTTTATGTTCTATCTTTGGAACAGTTTCTTTTGTAATGTGGTACACAGATGGATCATAAGTTTGTTAAAATAAGGTCATACAAGTAACATACAAGATCAACTTATCAGAAACATTTATTGTATGCATCGGTTGATTGTACAACGAAACAAGTTAGAGGAAGCAAACTGGAATCCAACAGCTCGAAGTCTTGGATTTCTTATTTTCGCGCTGTCTTCTCGTACACAGTCAATAACAAATGCAGAACTAATTGTACTGATTGAAGAAGCTGTTATAACCAGTTTAATGATAGTGGCACCGCCCATGGCGTTCTGTATTATAATCAGCAGCAATAAAACGCGTTTTTACATTCTAAGTTTGTAATTCAAATGCATTGTCAAAAAAATGTAATCAGGATCTATAGCTAAATGTGAAGTCTCTTTTACTGTATGGCTCGGAGCTAGGTTACAGACAGTGCACAAATAAGAGTATGGAAAAAGTGGTGGTTAGGGCACAATATTAGATAGACAATAAACAACATCACTAAGCAGGTGCTGATGTCAAGTCCACGGGGAAAGAGGAAGAGAAGGAGACAAAAAGTCCTGAAGGAAATCGTTTGAAATAGTGAAGGGAAGACGATTATCAGGATTCGCATGTTAATAAAACGAGTTGACAAAGCATTGCCTACGCCTATGCTCCTTAGGATACCGAAACGAATAAAAAAGAAGAAATCAAAAGAGTTTAGAGCAGTGATTCTTAATAGAGGTTCGGTAAGTCAGTCTCATGGCACACACCCGACTCATAGGATTCAAGATCAGATTTTGTCAATGTGGACGATAAAACTATTAAGAAAAGTTCAGTGAAGGCGTATATGAAACAGGTAAGTTTCGGTACCTCCAAAAAGGTTAAACACCACTGTTTTAGAGTGTCGTTTGTAAAATGTGCAAGCTTATTTGGTCTACTTTTGGTCTTGTCTTTAGAAGAATTTCGATAACATTGTATTACAGCTTGAAATTATCAGCTATGTTGAACAAAGTAACAAAACATTAGCAGTCGTCGTACAATTTTCCATCTCTTGGTAGGTCTAGTGGCCTTAACTTTATGAAAATTGCAGTATTAGGACATGTTATGAAACAAGCAATAACAAAATGGTCAATTCAGTACAATAACCTAATTTTTTTAGCTCTTAAAATTTCGGCACGAGTATCGTCTTCCACCCACCCACTTTGGCCGTAAGCTATTTTACTGATCTGTTCAATAATACGTGATTTTTATTTCTCTTTAGTACAGTGATTCAGGCAATGCCATCAAGTAAAAGTATCTGATTTCTCACGTTGAAGTTGAGAGAATCGTAAGAATCTTACAAAGAACTAGTCGCGTCATTTCTTAACAAAAGTGGCTAGTGAAATTGAACATTACGCGTTAATACAATTGGTTTCTACTCTAAGTGTGAACAGTGTTAAGCCATAAACGGCTATGTAGACCAAAAACATATGTAAACAAATGTAATACAACTCGGGGCGACAACTTCCACGTGTATACTACATAAGTACTCGGGTGTAATATCTTCAGTGATGTAATCTATGGTTGTTTACATTTGTTTTAGGGTTACTGTCTACATAGCCGTTTATGGCTTGGACATTTATGAATTATCTGTATACGAAGTTACAATAAAGCTAGGATATATCAACCAAAGTGTCAATTCGTTGTGTGCTATCTCTCAGGGTCAGCCCTTTTAAACACCACACCTCAGTGAGTGATATCATCCCTTCTGAGGCAGTATTACGCAAATCTTTGCGAGAATAGATTTTCAACACTTTTCCAATTAAAAACAAAACATAGAAGTAAATTACGTGTTGAGAATGACATGGGGTTGGCGTTAACAAAAACTTAACTGCGAATGGTGAGGCTAGTTAGTAGCATGAAATTTTACTCATCCTATTAAAAGAGTTATCAATATTTATTCATTTTGAAAGTCTACAAGTAAATCTTACTTTAGTCCTTATAAAGTTTTCTTATTAATTTTGACTTTAAAATTCCATGGGGATCTTATTTCAATTACTTTTTGTTAAAGGGGGTCGACACTCGAAAAAGTTTGGGAACCACTGCTATAAGTAATTCTGAATTCTGATACGGGCAGCCTAGTCTATCATCCATCCTATTTTGTCTTGCCTCCTTTGCCATATCCCTACTGTACTAGTTTTTGATTAACACCACAGTACAATATTATGCACGTTTCCGATTGCGCACCATGATAGAACCAAATCCCGCGCAGTTTGTATCGAGTGCTAAACAACTGACATAGTTACAGACCATTTTGATCTTACAGAGAGAAATAATTACAAACATTCTTTGTGTTGGCGGGTTTTCTTATTGAAAGTTATAAATTGAAGAGGTAAAAATAAACCTTAAATTAAATCGATGATTAGCATTGTGGATTTTGTGTTTAAATACAATGATACATAGATCTAGATCTACTTCAGTAGCATATTGAATCTTATACGGTTGTCAAAGGGAATCTATCATTTTAGGTACGTACAATCGGCCGATGCTAATAATGTGAAAAAAAGTGTGAGTCATTATGAAGTTAATAATGGAGGCGAGCGAGTTGACGAGATTCCTTCCATAATGTTGTTGACATGGAATAAAAACGTGCTTTTTAGATTTAGACCGTAAAAAAAAATAAAAAATAAAAACTTAAGACTAAAATTAATTTAGAAATTTTATATTTTTAGAATAAATGCTATAAAAGTTGCAAATCCAGAGAACTTGAAAATAATTTGTTGAGTTTAAGGCTACATTTCTATTTATTTTCATCAAGCCTAAGTTATAACCGGATGTTTCACTTTCGTAAGACAAATATTGATTGGCTGTACAGTAACTTAGTGATCGATAACTATTTGTTTACAAAACTTTGCAGATCAAGTTTTTAAATAACAATGCAAATTTAAAACCCAATGACCTAGTTTTCTATTTTTAGCTTACAATGTGTACAATAAAATCTATGGCGGCCTATCCAATGTTTATGTCGCCATTATACGTGAAAACCAAATTGTTTTTGCTTTTTTTTTTTAATTTTTATTTAGTTACCGAAAATATTATAAACATCAAATATATCCAATCTTTTGTAAAAAGTCCGAAAAATACCAGACTGACAGGATTTTATAACCATATTAATTGTAACTACGCTGTGCATGATTTTTAAATGAATTTATACACCTCTCAAATACCTTTGAGACTTTTCTCGCTGGTGTCCATTAGATCTATATCGCATTTTTAGGAGGATTTATTTTTGAAAGTAACAAAATGTTTTAAAGTTTCATTCATGTATTTGTTTTTAAAGAATTCTACAACTTTTCAGTAATAAATAAAGACTATCGATGTATTCATCAGATGTTACCAAGCTCATTTACTTTTGCAGCCATCTTGTTTTCTTTTCTTTTTTTGGTAAAATTATAGCTAGAAATTAACGAGAAACCACTGTTTAAATAGCAAATCTTGCTCGCAAACACCGTTGTTTAAAGTTAAATTATGACCTATTTTGATAATATTATAATGGTATTTATATATCATTGCTTTTGTTTATTAATAAGTTATCTATTATATTTGACACACATATATCACAATATATATTTGATATATACCTATATATATATATATATATATATATATATATATATGCATATATCACAATATACTTGAATTAAAGCCATAACAATGAGGCAACTTTTTTTCACATTACTAACCCCAGCCAGTTTTTCGCACCTAAAACGATAGATTACCGCAAGTAATCAGGGTACCACTGGGGTGTGAATAGTACGTCGACCACAGGGTCCTACTGGGGGGGGGGGGGGTGGTAGTAGTAATTAGAACACAGGGTCCAACTTGAATGAGGTGGGGTAGTATGTCTAGTATTGTAAAGTACACAGTCATCCTTGAGGTGTGGGGTAGAGAGTCAACTCATTAGTCCAGAGAGCTGGGTGGTACGTTGACCATAGAGTATTACATAGTCGTATTGGAAAAACGGTGGGGTAGTACTTCGACCACAGTGACTGGGTGGGTATCCTTAACATTTGTAATGATGAGCTACATTTGTGTAGAGGACCTGAGTGGGTCTAATAAAGAAAAAGTAAAATAGTAAATATTTTTAATTTTTTTTTAGCTAATTAAAAAAATGCTTCTATTGAAGAAGGTTGTGTATAAAAGCCTCGTCATTTCCAAATATGACTCCAGTTTCTGTTTAGAACAAGTGGTGACAGAATAGAAGTTTTAAAATAGGCTAAATTAACTGCACGTGGCAATTTGAAAAATAATTACTCGATTTTTTGTTACGATAATACATATGTCCTCAACAATGGCACGTTGCCAGTGAGTGCAACAGTGACCTAGATCCTGATGTCTGGTATAATATATTAAGTAGGCAGCACTTCGCCCAGACATCTTTACCTTCCGTAACGTGAGTCAGGTACCCGTCAGAGCTGGGTGGACTCAGGGACGTCCTATGGACTCGAGTGAATGTTGTTGCTGCGGCTGTGTTGGTCACACATCAAGGGCGTGTCATGAGACACATCAAGGACGTGTCCTGAGACACATCAAGGGCGTATCCTGAGACACATCAAGGGCGTATCCTGAGACACATCAAGGGCGTATCCTAAGACACATCAAGGGCGTATCCTGATACAGCAAAATGTGGTTATAGAATTTGCCAATCTAAAACTTACACATGAGAGTGAGGTGAAGCAGGGATGCAAACGGATTCGCTTCACTTCACTTCACCCTCTGTAGCTCATGTGTGAGCAAATGGCTGCATATTGATAGTATGAAGATATTTGCAACTTTATAAATAATCTTCTTCTTCTTCGATCTTAACTGTAATATTTGGATGGGATATCCTCTGGCATTTTAAATTATTACTTGTCTAATACGTCATGCATCCGTCTTAATATAGGCCTACTTCCAAGCCTTTGTCCACCCAAAAAAAATCTTGGAATTTCCTCTTACGGATGGATTATCTTTCCCAGCTAACGAGCCTCATCTGTTGGTAAACGTTATCCCTCTAATGCATTTTTCAACAGTGTTTCTACCAGCCTTTTTTTCTCCGGGACGGGGGGGGGGGCTGAGCGGGAACTAGGGGGGGGGGGGCGGACACTGGTATGTATGTGATTTCTATATATAAATTTTATTTCGTTCGAGGGGGGGGGGGGGCTGTAGACTTTCGCCGGGAGGGGGGGGGGGGTGACGCCCCACCCACTCTTCCTAAGCTATGCCTGAAAGAAACTCTGTTTTTCTAGTGTTTTTCTTCACACAGAGACCTCCTGTCAAGTTGATGAAAATGGGTTCTAGTGTGACAACCCTTTACACTAAAGTGGGTGATATCGCAACAGGTAATGTTACAAATGATACAGCCCATTACGGGTAAATCTTATACGGCTGTTTATTTACCTGCAACTCATCGACAGGTTACGCAACACCCTACCGAAATCTTTCGTCTTGTGTATATGTGGGGGCGGGGAGGGAGAATGGCGGGGGGGGGGGGGGGATGACGACACGGACGAACGACCACACCTTCTTTGTTTTGTTTCTTAATTTTTCTTTTCAATCGTATTTCTTCGCTTTCGATGTATTCTTTAAAAAGGTTTACTATGTCTCCTTCAGCCACGATGTCTAGAATAAATAATATCTCTTTGACCAAATGTTAAGGTGATTAGGGTGGTAGTGTCGATATCTCCTCAATGTATCGGGTGCTGTTATTTAAAAAAAATTCAACTACGGTGACATTTAATACAGCTCTTTCTTTTTACATATTCTTATTAATTAAATAAAACTAATTGTAACTATGTTATAAATAGGGGTTATGATCCAGAAAAAAACCACGTCAAATTAAATAATTTTGTAGAATTGCATGTTCCTTAATAGCAACGCTGGTAACAGTGCCATTAATTTTTGCTTAGCATCGAATGTAAGATAAACTATTGGCCAAGGTATTGAAAAAAAAGGAACTCGATTGGATTTTTAAAATAAAAGACGCTTCTATTTAGTCAGTAATTTCAGTTTTCCCATTTCGTTTCATTTTGACTGATCGGTTTATGTAAATTTATAACTGTAAACTCGAAACTGTGACCATCCATGTACCAACCCTGTGTCTTTATTTGTACCAGAATTTCAACTACGGCGGAATCGGAGTTAAAGTAGAATTTATGCAGCTAGGTTTTTATTTTCTCGTATATAAGAAGTATGGAGAAAGTATAGTAATCTTGAAAAAAAGATTGAATGATTTTTGAAAATCTCGACGTTTTACGCCTCCCTGAGACGGAGATTCCATTCTATTTTTAAAAGTTTAAGTAATTAAAAAATGGATTAAAAATATTGTCTATATCCCGAGTTGCCATCCCCGGTAGTGTTATTGGAGAATATTCGAGATAGTTTAGGGGAGATCACTCACGGTTTATTTAAAAATTGATTGCAGCTGTGATTATTTATTAAGTTTGCGAACTAATAAAGACGATTTTTGCGCTAAAGTTCGGGACCTCTTCAAAAGGCTCTCCACCATCCGCCATCCAAGCTATTCTGGAATGGACGAAATACTACTTATGTTTAACTTCGTTTTCCTAGTGGTCTTACAGTTTTAGAAAATTGATTTAAATCAAAACATTTGGAAAAATAGAAATTCTGCATTTTACATAAAAAATCTTTGTAAATACCGTGATATTAAAAATCGTAATTTGGCTTAAAGAAAACTTTTGTGTTTACTTTGGGAGCCTACAACCAAATGTAACCCCGTGGTATTTTTGTCGTATCTCATTGTAACCAAGTGGGATTTTTGTCAAATATCCTTGTAACCAAATGGTATTTTTGTCGCATCTCACTGTAACTAATTGGTATTTTTGTCAAATATCCTTGTAACCAGGTGGTATTTTTTTATTTTTGTCAAATATCATTGTAAGTAAGAGGTATTTTTTTCGTATCTTATGGAAAATAAACCGGGAGTCATCTTCCCTAAACTTTCTCAAATATTCTTATATAACAAACTTTCTAAATTAGAATAGAATCTCGTAGAAAAAAAAATGCGCGCCAAGTGAAAGGCAAACAAAATGTGTATAATATTGCGGAATATTATTAGTATTTAATAATTTCATAAGCGTTTTTTTTTTGAGAAAACGGAAATAGCGTAAGCTGCTACTTACGGTCAACGGAAATTACTCAAAATTTGAAAGATGGCGGATACCTAGATCTTTTACTCACATGTCAAATTTCATTTATCTGTATGAAACACTACTCAAGTTATAGGCTTTTTACAACTAAATGTACTATAAGTTCCTCTTCCGGTTATCGGAATTTGAAACGGAATTACAAATTTAATATAATACTTAAATATGAAATTTCATCAACCTAGCTGTAACGGTACTGAAGTTATCGTGTTCACAGACACATACACACACAGACATACGGACAAAACTGCAAAACTTTTTTCCGACTCAGGGAGGTGTAAAACGATTACAATACTTCCTCTAAACTTCGTATACGAGAAAGTAATTAAAATTTATCTGGCCTGTCAAACTAAAACCAACCATATTAATGTTTTTCTGGAATTTTTATTTATGGATTTTGTTATAACTTGATTTAATGATTTGAGGATTTAATTTCAGTTTTTCTGCCATTGTTTTCGTAACGTTCCGGCGACGACGAAAAAGGAAATTCATTCAAAATCTATTTCATTATCTAAAATAGTAATGAAAAAAAAATACTTCAGTATTTTTCACGAGTGAAAAAAAACAACAACATAATAATCAATAAGCGATAATATATTTTCAAAAAAGTTAGCAACATTTTTAAATTCTCCTCCGAGGTCCAAAATGGTAGATAAGATAAATATTTTATGAGGGTATTGCTTCTATGAAATAAAACTTTCTGCTTAGGGGAAGGGGTGCTCGTCTGAAGTGTGAAGTTTTATGGCGTGATAGAGCTGAATTTGTTTGTCGATATATTGACGACGTATTGACATTATTGATAAACGTAAATACATTTTTGAACGGCATCAATGTGTAATAAGCTGCATTGGCTCTTTCAAATATCTCCCTTTTCGACTTTACGTTATATATATATGTATATATATATATATATATATATATATATATATATATATATATATATATATATATATATATATATATATATATATATATATATATATATGTACATGTACATGTACATGTACACGTACACGTACACATACACATACACATACACATACACATACACATACACATACACATACACATACACATACACATACACATACACATACACATACACATACACATACACATACACATACACATACACATACACATACACATACACAAACACGCACACGCACACGCACACAGACACAGACACAGACACAGACACAGACACAGACACAGACACAGACACATACACATACACATACACATACACATACACATACACATACACATACTCATGCACATGCACATGCACATGCACATGCACATGCATATGCACATGCACATGCACATGCACATACATATACACATACACATACAGACACATGCACATGAACATGAACACGAACATGCACATGAAAATGCACATGCACATGCACATGCAAACGCACATGCACATGCACACGCACACGCACACGCAAAGACACAGACATAGACATATACATATACATATACGAACATGTATATATATATACATACATTTTTATATACATTTAAATAAATAAATATAGACATAATATATATATATATATATATATATATATATATATATATATATATATATATATATATATATACATATATATATATATACATACATTGTGTCTTTTACTCCCATTTATAAATCAGCTTTCCATGGACAAAAAAGAATAATCACACAAGATGTTGTAAATCCTGTCGAAGACCTAACGGTAAGCCTGTAATAGACACAACAGAGACATTTGAGCAATTGACTTTTTAAACTCTCCTCTGTACAATTTTCTTCTGCACTACAATGCTATCAGACCACTTAACACTTAGGATATAATCTTCAGTACCTCAAGTTTAGTAGACATAGTATGATGAAAAACTGCGGTGTGTGTGTGGGGGGGGGGGGGCACAAATAGATGGCCGTAATGTTAACTCGAAATATACAGAATCGGTTCCAGGGCTCTAGAACAGTTCTATGGGCTATGATCCAACCACGTGTAATATAAATGGCAATGACTAATATCATGTGTGTACAATAGAGCGGATTCAATGATTCTATCCTGTTTTGTGTGGTTTACAAATAAATTCGATATAAAGCTATTTACATATGTAAGCCTTGAAATTTTTAACATGTACATGTATCTAATATTTATGATCACCAGTATCCCCTGCCACGCATTGATCTGCTTCTGATCGGAAAATCTGGGAACGGTAAAAGTGCAACAGGAAACACGATATTAAGCGAATATAAATTCGTGTGCAAGTCAAGTACGTCTGCTGTAACTCAGGCCATTGAATTCGGGATCACAGAACACGGCGGTTATCAGATCAAAGTCGTAGATGGTCTGACTGTCTGTGACTCCAGCCTGGACGATGAACGGTCGGTCGAGCAGCTGAATGAGGCCGCGAAGTTAGCTCTTGCAGCCAACCCTGAAGGCTATCATGCCTTTCTTCTCGTCCTGAAATATGGGAACAGGTTCACACGCGAAGAACAGGCGACGGTTCAAATTCTTAAGAAAGTTTTGGGCGATGATTTTGTTAAAAAATTTTGTATTTTAATCATCACTTGCGGGGATGCTTTCAATGCTGAGCAGATTGCCAAAGGCACCGAAGGTTTAACTTTCCATGAGTGGTGTAATCAGCAGGAAGGTCCATTTAAGGATTTGTTTCTTGAATGCAACAGGGCGATTTTGTTTAACAACAAGTGCACCTCCGACCTAGAAGTTGATTATCACGCTGATGTTTTATTAGAGAAGGTTGCAGAGATTTTATTCGATCGACGCCATAAGCTTTCAGACAGATTTCAGCTAAATAAAGACACCGCTATACCTGATCCACAACAGACACTGACAAAAGACGAAGTCAAGAGAGAAGCAAGCAAAATTCTTGATCCACAACATACCACACAGAACTCTACAGAGGCAGATGACTTAATGATTAGTGCTTGTCAGTGTAAGGATTTAATTTAAGTTTTTCTGCGGTTATTTTCATAACGCTCCGGCGACGACGAAAAACGAAATTCATTTGCATTTAACCCTAAATCTATTTTAATATATAAAATAGTACTGAAAAAAAATACTTCAATATTTTTCACCAGTGAAAAAAACAACAACATAATACTCAATAAGCGATAATATATTTTCAAAAAAGTTAGCAAAATATTTTAATTCTCCTCCGTGGTCCAAAACGGTAGATTATATAAATATTTTATGCGGGTATTGCTTCTATGAAATAAAATTTGTTGCTAAGGGAAGGGGTGCTCGTCTTAAGTGTAAAGTTTCATTGCGTGATAAAGCTGAATTTGTGTGTCGATATATTGACGACGTATTGACATTATAGATAAACGGAAATACATTTTAGAACGGCATCAATGTGTAATAAGCTGCATTGGCTGTTTCAAATATTATTTGGTGCCTCTGTTTTAAACTTTACGTTTTATATATATATATATATATATATATATATATATATATATATATATATATATATATATATATATATATATATATATATATAAAATATTGTGTCCCTTTTCTCCCATTTAAAATCAGCTTGCCTTGGACAAAATGGAATAATCACGCAAGATGTTGTAAATCCTGTCGAAAACCAAACGGTAAGCCTGTAATAGACACAACAAATACAATTGTGCAATTGAGTTTTTGAACTCTCCTCTGTACAATTTTCTTCTGCACTACAATGCTATCAGACCACTTAACACTTAGGATATAACCTTCAAAACTTCAAGTTTAGTAGACATAGTATGAAGAAAAACTGCGGTGTGTGTGTGGGGGGGGGGGGGGGGGGGCACAAATAGATGGCCGTAATGTTAACTCGAAATATACAGAATCGGTTCCAGGGCTCTAGAACAGTTCTATGGGCTATGATCCAACCACGTGTAATATAAATGGCAATGACTAATATCATGTGTGTACAATAGAGCGGATTCAATGATTCTATCCTGTTTTGTGTGGTTTACAAATAAATTCGATATAAAGCTATTTACATATGTGAGTCTTGAAATTTTTAACATGTACATGTATCTAATATTTATGATCACCAGTATCCCCTGCCACGCATTGATCTGCTTCTGATCGGAAAATCTGGGAATGGTAAAAGTGCAACAGGAAACACGATATTAGGCGAATATAAATTCGTGTGCAAGTCAAGTACGTCTGCTGTAACTCAGGCCATCGAATTCGGGATCACAGAACACGGCGGTTATCAGATCAAAGTCGTAGATGGTCTGACTGTCTGTGACTCCAGACTGGACGATGAACGGTCGGTCGAGCAGCTGAATGAGGCCGCGAAGTTAGCTCTTGCAGCCAACCCTGAAGGCTATCATGCCTTTCTTCTCGTCCTGAAATATGGGAACAGGTTCACACGCGAAGAACAGGCGACGGTTCAAATTCTTAAGAAAGTTTTGGGCGATGATTTTGTTAAAAATTTTTGCATTTTAATCATCACTTGTGGGGATGCTTTCAATGCTGAGCAGATTGCCAAAGGCAACGAAGGTTTAACTTTCCATGAGTGGTGTAATCAGCAGGAAGGTCCATTTAAGGATTTGTTTCTTGAATGCAACAGGGCGATTTTGTTTGACAACAAGTGCACCTCCGACCTAGAAGTTGATTATCACGCTGATGATTTATTAGAGAAGGTTGAAGAGATTTTATTCGATCGACGCCATAAGCTTTTAGACAGATTTCAGCCAGTGGCGTAGGCAACGGTGATGACGCACTCACACCCCTATATATATATATATATATATATATATATATATATATATATATATATATATATATATATATATATATATATATATATATATGATTTCATGCATGGAACATTTTTAAACCCCTCACATGATCAATTCCTGGCTACTCGGAAAATTTCCGTTAACTAAAGATACCGCTATACCTGATCCACAACAGACACTGACAGCAGGCGAAGTCAAGAGAGAAGGAAGCAAAAGTCTTGATCCACAACATACCACACAGAACTCTACAGAGGCAGATGACTTAATGTTACGTTACACTAAAGCTGTACAGGAACTATCGGCCAAACAAGACGAAATTTTAACAGCACTTCGCGAACAGGCGCAAATCTTCAACGCCCTACAGAAAAAGGTCTCCGACGAAAGCGATCTTTCACGGAGATTCATGGAAGAAATAAAACAACGTCGACAACAGGAAGAGGAGGTCAAAACAAACTTTCAACAAGAACTGAAAAACCAAAGAGAGGAATTTGAAAAACAGAATGAGATTTTGAGAAATGATCGGACACACTTGCTGGAGTTCGACTTTGACGTGGAGAGGAAATATGAAGATGTTGTAAAGGAAATGAAGTTACAAAGGGCAAGGGGAATTCTGGAGAAAGTGGAAAAATTAAGGGGACGTGCGAGACAGTTTCAAAACATTAGGGCAAGTCAGTTCCGGTTGGATTTTTAGGCACACAATAATTTTGTGGGAGTTTAGATTTTTAATCATCATCTTGTGGGAGCTAAGATTTTTAGTCAAATTATAATCTTGTGTTGGGTATAACTTTTTTATGCTTCTTAGGCACGAACCAGTAGGGGTGAGGGGTATATTATCTATTTTAAATGTGCCTTTTCATTGCTTCTCACAGCAAAAATGGAAATATTTTAATATTCTTTAAAACTTTTATCATTTGTGTTTTTTTTAATTAAATTAATTTATTCCCGTTTGAAATGTGTTTAGTTTAAACGTAAATTTAATAAACATTAATAAGGTTAAACTAATATTAAAAAACTCATCTAAAGTAGTCTTCACTTGATTTTATAAACTTGTGTACTTGTCAGGTGCCCTCCGAAGCACGTTCATACCGCCCTACCCCATCCCAATTTAAAATAGAACAATATTTTTAAATATAAATATATACTTTAGCAAATGTCCATCTCCCCTCTTTGCAAATGTAAATACGAAAGCTTAAAGTGCTTATTCCCCCCCCCCGGACAAAAATTGTCTGAAAGTACCACTGCTTGTTTAAGATGGTGTATTCGTCTGCTTTGGTTGTTTTCACGTCCGTTTGGACTGTACATGAAACAACTTTACAATCTAGATTTGAGCTAATTGGTCAATTAAAGACTATACGTTTATTAGATGCACAACTTCTCGATTTGTGTGCTTTTGGATGTATTTGGATCTTATGTCGTGTGTATAAACTAAGAGTAATGCTATACTGTCGGCTATAGTCCAAGTGTCCCTCTCGTGACATATATACCCATTCGGCCTTGGTGGACTCAGGGACGTTCTCCGTACTTGAACACGGATTCGAACTTAAGATTTAGCAATTGCATGCTCTACCATTCGACTACTCCGTCCAGTCTATGACTTCTTCTGATTTGGAAATTATTCTGTTATGAAATAAGCTAAATTAGTGCTCCACATCAATACAAGCATAACACAGAGGTAAAAGATTTTAATTCACACTACAGCTCGAACATTTTCAGTGGGAAATTATATAGCCAGGATTTTGATTTTCTCAGGCAAGATAGCTATGGAACACATATAGATTGATGGATCATGTTATTTATTGGCAATCGTAAAGAAAACCAGTAAATACTGATAACATTATAGAAGGTGTGGGGGAGGGAGGAAGAGGCTTGCGATGGACCGCAGCTGTTGAAACCACGGGGGGGGGGGGGGAGGGGGGAGGATTGTGATGGACAACAGCTGTTGAAACCACGGGGGGAGGATGGGGAGGATTGTGATGGACCGCAGCTGTTGAAACCATGGGGGAAGGGAGGGGGGTGGAGGATTGTGATGGACCGCAGCTGTTGAAACCACGGGGGGGGGAATGGGGGGGGAGGATTGTGATGGACCGCAGCTGTTGAAACCACAGGGGGAGGGGGGGGGTGGAGGATTGTGATGGACCGCAGCTGTTGAAACCATTTAAGGGGGTGACGTGTTAACATACATTATTATACATAGAAGAATAGCACACATCAATCCACGGGGGAAGGGGGCGGGGGGTGAGGTTATCGATGTCACCCGACCTAGTGACATCATAGAGTGCCCCTCATCCCTAGACCACAATGCCCGGAAGAAACCAGGGACTACGGCAAGGACACATCTGCCTCTCCCAAGTGTCCCCCCCCCCCCTCCCATTCTTTTCACACAACGGTAATATCAAAAAGTGGTGAGCTGTATGTTATAACATAAGTTGATATAAGTGAAAGACTATGGTGAAATAATGACCCAAGTAAACTCATGTATATAGCACCAATACTTACAATTAATAAAAAAATGTAGTTTATACTTGGTTATTTTAAAATCAGAGCGTCTTTCAGGTATGAAATACGTCCACAACACCCTTTAAAATTTAAATTTAAATGCACCCTCCTCCGAAAGTTTCAAGTGCCCCAGAAAAATGTCTGAAAGAAACACGGTTTATAAGACACCGAGGGGTTGTATATTAGCTTATTGCTAAAAGAACGCGACGTTACGATCTGCCAGGCACTAGCAAAAATAGCTATTTATAGAAATGAAAGAATAAATAATCTTTCCGAATCCGATATCATGTGATTTTTCCAAGAATAGTACAACCTGCGCTACAACCTGCGCAAACAGGAAGTTTTTTAATCAGTCCAAGTTTCCGTCGCCCGTAGGGCAGACTTGCTTTTTGTTTTTTTTAAAAACCCTAGGAGAAAGATCTTGTGAAGGTAAGTATATAAATATATAAATAATTATATATATATATATATATATATATATATATATATATATATATATATATATATATATATATATATACTTTACATTACTTCTTTTTAGATGAATACTTTTTGATTTGTTTGATTATGTTAAGAATTTCAAAATGCTACTTGCTTTATTGTGATGAATTTTATCGCCCCTACATCTTCAGTGCAAGTAAAAATAAAGTAGAATCAAAATTTTGTTAGTGTCTGTTCAATAGAAATTTCGTTTTTGGAGGTAGCTGTAAGTTACTAAGTATGATGTTGAGATACAAGAAAATTCTGTTAGAAAACTACTATATTTTTAAGTGGTCAAACTTTAAAACAAACACTGGCGTAAAAATTGCAAACAAATTCATCCAAGTAGAAGATCATTTAAAATGTTGAAGAGTGCATAGTTTTTCTGTATTTGCTTTACTTAGTTTTTAAATGTTTGAAATAAAAGCTTTAAAACGCAACATTCTAGGTGTTTAATCTGAACTTGAAAATAAAATGGCGTCTTGTCTCGTTTGATTAAACATTAGAAACGATTTTTAGCGAGACTAAGTTAGGCCACGCCCTTTTACGCTACGTTGAACAAGGTGGTTGGTCGTCAACATTGATTTTTGCATTACGTAACGGAGTTAGTCGATAAACAGTGGTTAGTGATCGATTTTACAGTGCGGGTTTTCTCGATCTTTTTTTATCGTGGGGTCACATGTGACAGAGCTGGGGTTCTGACTTGGTTTAGTGTGGGGTTAAATGTGACAGAACAGGGGTTCTGACTTGGTTTAGCGTGGGTTAAATGTGACAGAACAGGGGTTCTGACTTGGTTTAGTGTGGGGTTAAATGTGACAGAACAGGGGTTCTGACTTGGTTTAGCGTGGGTTAAATGTGACAGAACAGGGGTTCTGACTTGGTTTAGTGTGCGGTTAAATGTGACAGAACAGGGGTTCTGACTTGGTTTAGCGTGCGGTCAAATGTGACAGAACAGGTGTTCTGACTTGGTTTAGCGTGCGGTCAAATGTGACAGAACAGGGGTTCTGACTTGGTTTAGCGTGGGGTCAAATGTGATAGAGCAGGTGTTCTGACTTGGTTTAAGTTGCGGTCAATTGTGACAGAACAGGGGTTCTGACTTGGTTTAGCGTGCGGTCAAATGTGACAGAACAGGGGTTCTGACTTGGTTTAGTGTGGGGTCAATTGTGACAGAACAGGTGTTCTGACTTGGTTTAGCGTGCGGTCAAATGTGACAGAACAGGGGTTCTGACTTGGTTTAGCGTGGGGTTAAATGTGACAAGGCAGGGGTTCTCAATCAGTTTAACATGGGGTCAAAGTTGACAGATTTGGACTTCTAACTTGGTTTAACTTTATAGGGGATCACAGACTTTTGACGGCCAAGCTGAGGCTAGATAAATCTATGCCTAAGTTTATTACAGTTATACGGTTTTATAAAAATATACAAACACCAAAACACCAATGCAACGACATTTCAAGCAACGGTATGATTGGGTGGTAGAGCACACGATTGTTAACCCATAAGTCTCGATGTTGGATAACGGGTTCGAGTCTTTGGTCCTCCCTGGGCTTAGCGTGCTCTGGTGAGTACCTATCGCCCTTTAGGGAATGTGAAGGTGGCTGGGCATAGTGCTGACCTCGCTCTCCCTTTATATTATGAGGTCACACGAGCTGGTAAACTTTACCTCAACTGTCCTATAAACCATCGGGTTCGAAAGGGTAACATTACTTAATGAGATAAGTTATGTAGTGTTTCACCCATGGTTTAACATAAAGTTAGTGGCTCATAGCACTGCTTCATTCGTGGTTTAATTCGTATTTAGTAACACATAGCAGTGCTTCATACGTGGTTTAATTAGTATTTAGTAGCATATAGCAGTGCTTCCCTCTTAACTTGTGACTTCATACTGAAATGGCCTAAATCTTGATTAAATGTACCAGACAAAAGTCCACTTAAATGTATATTATTGTAACTTTAGGCGCTCCGTTGTAATTGCCTCTAAAATGTTTACATCTAGCTTATAATAGACAAATTCTTACCACCCCAATGTTGACGTCAACATGTTATGAAACAGTTGAAAGAGTTGGATTTCCTGTTTAGTAAGGAGTTGTCAGTACTATTTCTTGAGTAGTGTTCACCCAAATAATTAAGTGGTTCATAGTAGAATGCCTTAGCAATAAATTCAATCTAACATCTAAAGCAGACCGTTTTTTGTTTAAAAAGTATTTTAAGATTTTTACTTTAACTTACCATAACAAACTACGAGCTTTATATTGTTTCCTTCTTTCTCCACAGCATTTGGACCAGCATCTAGCAGTTCTACAGCTTGAACCTGATTTTGGGAAATCGCTATAAAACCAAAAACTGATTTTAAGAAAAAAAAACAAAACATTCCGTGTGTTCCAGTTTTAGCCAGAGATTTGCTGATACAGACTAATTCGCTGTTTAACATTTTGCATTATATGTGGAAAATTGTGTGGTTTTTCTTCGTCCATTGTGGCATAATTCTAATTTCATCAGAGACGTGTTCATTCAAAGAGAACACAATCATTGAACCATTTACAAAAATGTCTACATAATTTCAAATGACTTATATCCAATATAATTGTTCCCAACTTACAAGTTTACTTACATTATAAGAAATAATTTAAAACTTATACATTTTGACGATATAAATACATACAAGAAATGTATTTCAAGCTTATTACAAGTAATACAAGCCAAACAAAAACATTTTAAATACAAAATGATGATAGCGTACTACACTTTAACAACAAACACCATTTTTCAACCCACACCTTCTCTATCGTCCATCTCTTACAACACACACTTAACAACACACCAGGAACCATGACCTTAAATACCCAAACAACAAGACACCCCACCATAACAAAACACTCCAGAAGGAGGCGTACCCGCAAAAACTCAAAACGGATCTCTTTACTTTCTATTATCAGGAAATTAATCTCCTTTGTACTTAATATAAAAGTCAGACCAGATGTAACGAATTTACCTAGACATTCTTTAGATAGAGGTACCTATAAAGCGGGAAATGGGGGTAAGAAGATTCTGATTACACTTGAAGACCTTTTAGAAATCAAGAAGCTTTTGCTGAACCAAAACACGCCATTGTTTTCCAAAAGAAGAAAAAAATTTAACCCAGCATGCAATTGGCGACCAAAGGTCAAGATAAAAAAGTCTCACACCGAAGGGAAGACGTCTCCAACAACAGACGTGAAAAACAGCGTGACCGGAAGTGTACACATCTCCGACATTGTACCAAGGTCAAGTTCACCGGAAGTTATAAAGTTTGTAGGGGAAAGCGATATTAAAAAAGCGAATCGCTTTAAAATCACGTTTAGTAAAAATTTAGAATCGAAATGTCTAGGTTGTGAGAGGAAGTATCAATTTATTTTTACTGGGCTAGGCGTTGATGATTATATAAAGAAAGGGATATCAATTAATAAGATGATCTTTTGGGACTATATTTATCAGAGCTGTCGGCAATTCAGGTGGAAACTTGATGGCAATTTGCTGACAGTGTTTTGTAAAGAGGCGGGTCTCTACCCCAGCGACTGGCAGTTCAAAGTTCATGAGAATCCGTTTTGTAAACAGCTGTTTTTTCCAGTTGGAGCGGAGTATTTAGGAAGAAAGCTCGAACAAAACCCGAGGTTTTTCATGTTAAAAATTGCATCTTGTGGTGGTATTAAAAATGTAAGCTTGTCAGAGATACCAAGTAAAAGTAACATACTTGAACTTGGAACATTAGGTGAAAGTGCGAGCAGTTCAACGTCTAAGAAGAAAGATAAGATTGATGCCATTGAAGTACAAGACGGTTCCAGGAGTTGCTTAGAAATGCCGCTTCGTGCGTCTTCTAGTCACGCAAGACCGGAACTCCTACATCAAGATTCGCCTCTGTTAGAAAATAGAAAATATTCATTCCCGAGAAATCGGGATAAGATTCTAGAAGATTCGATAGTAGGCGGCTACACTCCAATGGGTGACAAAGCCTCACCTATGCGTTTTCACCGAAACGCCCCCACCCCCTGTTACAACAACCGTACACACCATACTTCTTTCGTTACAAAACGACCGTTACTGCCCACGCCACCACCAACCTCAATGAAACGACCGCTGCTGCATACACCACAGCACAAAACATCGCAATTCAAACGAGCCTTGCTAACAACGCCAATGCCCGTTGCACCCAAGTATCCAGACTATGTCCACAAACAAAACTGTATTCATCCCCCTAAACATCCACATTCTAATCCACACTATATTCATGTAACCAGACATCCACCTCCACCTAAACACCTCCCTCCACCAAAACACCTCCCTCCACCAAAACACCTCCCTCCGCCAAAACACCTCCCTCCGCCAAAACACCTCCCTCCACCAAAACACCTCCCTCCACCAAAACACCTCCCTCCACCAAAACACCTCCCTCCACCAAAACACCTCCCTCCACCAAAACACCTCCCTCCACCAAAACACCTCCCTCCACCCAAACACCTTCCTCCACCCAAACACCTCCCTCCACCTATATACCTACCTCCACCTACACACCACCCTCCACCTAAATATCCCCTTCCATTTACACACCCCACTACACCTAACCTTACACCTAAATATATGGCCGTATACAGACACCCACCCATGCAACAGCAAAGAACTGCGAATAAACAAATAACGAATTCAAATCAAGAACTGATTTTACCAATGCCCTGGAATCGCAATCACCCATCTGGCATTGGCTTAGAACCAAGGTTGCCTTGGCAACGAACTTTAAATCCTGGAAACAACTTCCGGTTTAACATGGCACCACCCATTCCTGAGATGCAGGTGCCAGAAACATCGTCTGCCCTGATGGTGCCATGGTGTGCCTCTTCAGGCTTATGGCGGGATCTGCCGCCTCAATTTCTTTGGGATTTTGTATACAATCTCCCTCAGAGAAGCTCACCTTCATTTGTCTTGTAAGTCTTATTTTATATTAATTGATATGTACCTCGTAGGTTATTTACAGTATATAGTAACGAGCCTCTCTTAAGCATAGTAATGTAATTACTGACGATGTAATACTGTGCTGATGTTTTAAAGCGGTCATGGACTGTTAACATATATCTAACCGCCAAATCATGTAAATCTCAATAACAGTAACACCTGCATACACAAAGCACATACATACACAACGCACATACATACACAACACACACATGCACACATATACACATAAACACAGCTAGAAAAATAAAGCCAAACTGTCAATGCGTAAACGACAATATAACGCGTTCACCATCATGGTTTCTTTCAGCCATTTTTCTCTAGGACGGGGTCTCATCTAGGGGAAAAGGGGGAGCGTATATTATCTAATATGCTCATCCTAGATTAGTTACATTATTTAGTATGGTATCACCAGATTTTGTTAATTACTTTGTTACTTTAATTACTTTATACTTTGCCCAGTTACACTTAGAAATATATACTGAACATTCTTTTTGACTTAGTGTAATCATGTTTTTTTTTTATTCAACAGTAACGTTGACAGCCGAAGATTTGACAGCCGGACTTTCAATATTAACGATTGTGATAACGTTGTCAATCAAGGGAGACTATCCGTACAGTAACTAGGGACCTGATGAGCTATGGGGACACCACTCTATTGTTTGTGACACCCTTCTATGCAGGAATGACATCCCTCTATGAATGGTGACATACGTCTATGCAGCCTTGACTGGGGTGGTGACACCCCTATATGCAAACATGAATGGGGTGGTGACACCCCTCTATGTAGCCATGACTAGGATGGTGACACCATTCTATGTAGACATGACTGAGGTGTTGATACCACTATGTAGACATGACTGAGGTGTTGATACCACTATGTAGCCATGACTGAGGTGTTGATACCACTATGTAGACATGACTGGGGTGGTCACACCCTTCTATGTAAACATGACTGAAGAGGTGACACCCTTCTATGTAAACAAGCCTGGGGTGGTGACACTCTTCTATGTAAACATGACTGGGGTGGTGACACTCTTCTATGTAAACATGACTGGGGTGGTGACACTCTTCTATGTAAACATGACTGGGGTGGTCACACCCTTCTATGTAAACATGACTGAGGTGGTGACACCCTTTTATGTAAACATGACTTGGGTGGTGACACCCTTCTATGTAGCCATTGACTGAGTTAGTGACACCCCTCTATGCTACCATGATGTGTCTAGCGCCATCCCACCACCTCTACACACCCCGCTAACAGCGGGGTTCCAGGCGGCCATTGTTGTCACCCCTGTATATATTTTTTTTTCTTCTATTATCCTTACCTACTATTTATTTCACATCATATTATCATATCTGTTCTTGTCTATAGCATTAATCCAGGGTTTTACTTCAAACGTTAAAATTCATGTTTTACCACTTTAGAGGCAAGGCGAGTTGGTTTTATTGTAAAACTGAAGATGATAATAGGTGCAGTATATGCCTCATTTTTATTTTTGAATGTAAATTAGTTACCTAAATTCGAGGGCAAATTACAACATATGAATTTATATTGTTAGAGTCTGATAGGTCAGATATTAAATTCTGTAAATTAATTTTTTTTGATAAGGGTTAAAAAACATGCAGAGTTCCACAAAATATGTGGAATAAGAACCAATTAGAGCTGGGTTTTTTTTCGGTCTCCATAAAAAAGATGTTTTAATATTTAAAAAAAGAAAACAAAAACTTGGAAGTTCAGATTTTTTTTACTTTTATTTAAAAATTTTCTTTAACTGTTTTTTCAATTTCATTTATTTTTTATAACTTACGGCACATTTTAGTAAAAGTTCTAATAACTGTTTTATTTCATTAGGTTTTATGCTTACTAAATAAACAGTATATTATTGCCTAAAATTGTTTCTTATTTCATAAACCATGCTACAACATCGTGAATGTTAGTTGTGGTTAAAAAAAGGCTTTACTAGTCTATATGAGGATTTAGTAACCGATTCAGTAAGTACAGAATATACAAGTAAAACGTTTTTATCAATCAAAGTATAGAGACAAGACTGAAAAGTTAAATTTATGTTCTCTCTACGATTTCTTTATACAGCAATTATCTACACATTTACACATATAGGGTCAGTGGCGTAGCTAGGATCGTCTCATGGTGGGGGGGTTCAATTTTTTATCGCATTATAAATGTATATATCAGAGGCGTAGCGTCCCTCCGCGTCCCCCGAGGACAAACTTTTGATTTGCACCCCCTCAAACTTTTGATTTCCACCCCCCTCCCCTCAAACTTTTGATTTGCACCCACCCCCCTAAAACTTTTGCTTTGCACCCCCCCCCCCTCCCCAACAAACTTTTCATTTGCACTTCCCTCAGACTTTCGATTTTGCACCCCCCGCTCAACCTTTATGTATCTACCGAGGGGTCTATGGGGGGGGGGGGGTTCTGACCCCCTAACCCCCCTGCCTACGCCACTGCATAGGGCAGGGGTCGGCAACCTGCGGCTCGCGAGCCGCATGCGGCTCTTTTGATATCAAAATGCGGCTCTCCAGCTCCTTGAACAAATACTAATAATCTTAATAAAAAAATAAAATATTTGAAATAAAAAAAATGTTAGTGGCTCTTTAAAACCAGGGAAATTTTGAAAATTGTAACTTTTGGCTCTTCCGCTTCAAAAGGTTGCCGCCCCTGGCATAGGGTAATGGGCAGCAAAAATTGCGCAGCCCGGTAAAATTATATATATATATATTTATATATATATATATATATATATATATATATATATATATATAATATATATATATATATATATATATATATATATATATATATATATATATATATATATATATATATGTGTGTAACGCATGTGTTTGTCGTTGGTCTTGAAGGATTTAAGTGTTAGACAATTATCGTGCGCATTTGTCTAAATTTATGAGTTAAAAAATTACTATTGAAAGTGTTGGGAAATAATTTTCATTTTTCAAATCTATATATATAAAGCAAAGTGGTCAGGTGCCCGATAGGGCACTTCCCGGCGCCGCAGGCGCGTCAAATTTGGCACGATGGTGCCTTGGGGCGATAGAACACGAGGGCCGGTGACGGTTGGCCGAAAAGTCTACGGGGAAGGGGTCAAAACTGACCTCGACTGACCGGCGCCTTATATGGGCTATATTACGAAAAAAAATTTCCTCCGACGACCCCCCTTGAAATTTTGTGAGGTGGTAGGAGAACGCCTCGGGGTGTCACAAAAAACTCGCCATGTCCGGGAAAATTCGTTAAATGGGTCAAAGCTGACCAGTCGTATTTCCCTATATAATCTTTGTATTTTATGGGAAAAACAGAGGGTGATTTCAAAACGGATTTTAGGGCACTTACCTTCTTTACATCTGGCTAATTTTTTGCATGCTCTTAGGTAAATGGCTTGACCTTTAGGGAAAATGGTCAGTTTCACTCAAAGCCCTCGACGAGGGCTAAAAAGTGACCGCGAGTGAAATTCTCTTTATATGAGCTCTATTACGAAAAAAAATTTCCTCCGACGACCCCCCTTGAAATTTTGTGAGGTGGTAGGAGAACGCCTCGGGGTGTCACAAAAAACTGGCCATGTCCGGGAAAATTCGTTAAATGGGTCAAAACTGACCAGTCGTATTTCCCTATATAATCTTTGTATTTTATGGGAAAAACAGAGGGTGATTTCAAAACGGATTTTAGGGCACTTACCGTCTTTACATCTGGCTAATTTTTTGCATGCTCTTAGGTAAATGGCTTGACCTTTAGGCAAAATGGTCAGTTTCACTCAAAGCCCTCGACGAGGGCTAAAAAGTGACCGCGAGTGAAATTCTCTTTATATGAGCTCTATTACGAAAAAACATTTCCTCCGACGACCCCCCTTGAAATGTTGTGAGGTGGTAGGAGAACGCCTTGGGGTGTCCCAAAAAACTCGCCATGTCCGGGAAAATTCGTTAAATGGGTCAAAACTGACCAGTCGTATTTCCCTATATAATCTTTGTATTTTATGGGAAAAACAGAGGGTGATTTCAAAACGGATTTTAGGACACTTACCCTCTTTACATCTGACTAATTTTTTGTATACACCTCAAAAGCTGACTACGCCGTATGGAAAACTGTTGGTCAGACTTATAGCCTTCTTAGAGGGCTAAAAATGACCGCGAGTGAAATTCTCATTATACAAGATTTGGTCATTTGGTCTTTGAACAGGGGAGGTAACTTTTTAATGTAATAATTTTTAAATATTTTGTATACTCTTTTTAAGAAAAAAACAAAAATCATAAAGTATAGCATTGTTTTAAATAAATTTTTTGTTACGAATTAAGTTTTGCATTGAATTGTAATTGTATAAATTAATTGCGAAAGTAATTCATTATAATATTTGATTGATAATATTAAGAAAACCCTTGCAGTTCTAATAACCGTACAAGTAATAAGTTTGCGAATATTCCATCGATTATTTGAGTGACATTAAAATACTCCACTGTAAAAATTTAGGCCCTAAGCATTTAAGATAGCAGCCAATCACCTATTAATTAATCATTCAATTCCCCAACTTTTTTGAATACCTAAGCGAAGCTAGGCAGTATGCCTAGTTATAGTAATAATTGTCGGCATGTTCATTAAACACAAGTTTAAAAAAAATATCATCTTTTACAACAATTCTAATTATGTCTTTATTTAGTCCTATAGCACTTACTTCCCTTTGATAAATTAGGAAAACACAATTACTTCCCTTTATAAAACCATTGCATTTTGTGGAAAAGAATTTACTTTTTAATTACTTTGTTTTGGTGTTGGGAAAAAAATAATTACATAATTAGCGGGGATTGATCAAGTGCAAATGTTGTAGGTATTTTACGGATAAGCTTGGAGTATTATAATTGTTCATCAAATTGAAACAGGCGCGTTCGTTTAAGTGAGTGCATACGACTATGAATAAGTTGGGGTACTATAGTCGTTCATTAAGCTAAAACAGGTGATTCCGCCCCGGGCGTTTATGTTCGCGTTAGTGTTTTCTTTGTGTTTAGGTGGGTTTGCGTTAGTGGTTGCGTTTTGATTTGGCTCGTTTTTGTTCTTTCTTTTTTTGTTTTTGTTTGTGTTTTTTTGTTTGGGTTTGTATTTGTGTTTTTGGTTGGTTTTGCGTTTGGATTTGGTTTGTTTTCGTTTGCTTTTTCGTTTTTTTTTTTTTTTTTTTTTTTTTTTGGTATTGGTGTTTGTGGTTGCGTTTGTTGTTAGGTTTTTGTTTTCGTTTGCTTTTTTGTTTGTTTTTTCTTTGTGTTTGTATAGGTGTTTGTGGTTGGGGTCGGGTTTGTTGTTAGGTTTTTGTTTTCGTTTGTATTTGTAATTGTGTTAGCATTATGTTTGCGTTTTGTTGTTTTTGGTTGGTTGTGGTTTGGGTGGGCAATGCCGGGTTTATGATGATTACTAAACACACAGGTAATCGTCTTTAACAGAAAGGTTTTTCACAGAAGCCAGAGCAGGGCCTGGCCGGGACGGCTAGTAATATATAATGCTCAATTCTGTATGTAATAAGTTTGTCGTTGACATACTTCGATGGATTTAAGTGTTAGTAAATTAATTTCCTTATGGTCTAAATTTATGAGTTAAAAAATTAATATTGAAAGTTTTGGGAAATAATTTTCATTTATCAAACTGAAAGTAATAATTTTCGGCATGTTCACAAGTTTTAAAAAAATATCATCTTTTTCAAAACTTCTAATTATGTCTTTATTTAGTCTTATAGCACTTACTTCCCTTTGATAAATTAGGAAAACACAATTACTTCCCATTATAAAACCATTATATATTGGGAAAGAATTTACTTTTTATTACTTTGTTTTGGTGTTGGAAAAAAAATAATTACATAATTAGCTGGGATTGATCAAGTGCAAATGTTGTAGGTATTTTACGGATAAGCTTGGAGTATTATAATTGTTCATCAAATTGAAACAGGCGCGTTCGTTTAAGTGAGTGCAAAAGACTATGAATAAGTTGGGGTACTATAGTCGTTTATTAAGCTAAAACAGGCGATTCCGCCCCGGGCTAGACTGTGAGCACTTTGCGTTTATGTTCGCGTTAGTGTTTTCTTTGTGTTTAGGTTGGGTTCTCTATTTTTAGGGTACGCTGCCGAGAACACTTTTTATAGATTTCTTTTATTTCTAAATGAGGATTATATTAGATAATGAGCCACTTCAGAGTGAAGCTTATTGGCCCTTTTATTTTTTGGTTGTTACAAAAATAATCTTAAAAAAGTATTTGTAGTTTGAAATTGAAGCCCAGATAAAGTTTGGTAAGTAGGATAATAACACTAATGTATTATAGAATACGTTTTAATATAAATCGAATCGTGAATTATTATCATTTCATTGATACATCTTTTAATGTAAACCTATCAATTTTAAGACACAAGAGATAAAATAGATTTAACAGTTTCGGAATATTGACATAATTTAATATGTACGAAATTAATAAATTATTAATAATTACCACTGCCATTGCCTACACCTTATTCCATTAAGCTTTGTCAAACATTGATTGATTTTGAGTAGCTGATAAATAGCGTATCAGTTTTTCCTTATAAATTGTTTTTAATACTAGTACTACAAGTTTAGTAATGACACAGAAATCAAGAGTAAATAATCACACTGAAAGCTAAAAATAATCAGTAAAATAGGCCTATTCAGTTTTATTTTCATAAATGAAAAAGCTAAATTATAAACATTATTATAAAAAAAGTGTATCTGAACAATTAAAATGGCAGCAGTGTTACTGGAAGACCAGTCTCGTTGCTCTGCGGGCCAAAGAACAACGTAACAAATTGATCAACAAAATATGTCTTCTATGTTTATCTACGGATTCTCAAAGGCCTGTACACTTGTTGAATGACGTGAACCATGTTAACATGATCTCCATGCCCCAAAATAACAACTCTCCTGCTTGAACTTTTAAGCTATTGAAAGCGTCGCACCGATGTTACTTTCAATGCGTCCAGTTCCAAGAAGTTGTATGTCATAAAACTTCACTTCTACGTTGTTAAAATTAATATATACATACTCATAGCCATATGAAACACACACAGGTACACGCATTACACATACACGCATTACACACACCCTGACACACCCAAACAACCACACCCACACTCACTCACACATCTACATCAACATCCACAACCACACCTACCCACATACCCACACACTCCACAACCCCACACATTTACATACTCACCCATCAATCCCACCTACACACTGATACATATTCCCAATTCGTCACACCCCTACTCCACCCACCCACACCCACACTCACACACACACACGCACGCTCACACGCACACGTACAAGCACACATACACACATTAAAACACAATTTTTAAATATAATTAGCTTGGATTGACAAAGTGAAATGAGGTAGGTAAAACACAGGAGTTTTAATTGTAACTTTTATTTATTGTATACACTGATTGTACTGTTTACTGATAACGTTTTTAATTAATAACAGTTTAGTAGCCATTCATAAACATCCTGGATGTTAGTTATATTATGCTCGCGTTTATTTGTGCATTAGCATTATTGTATACTTTTATCTTTTCCTGTAGGTTTTCGTTTGTGATATTGTTTGCGTTTATGTTTGCAGTTTGTATTATTCCTCGGTTTATTGTTTGTGTTTATGTTTGCGTCTATGTTAACGTTTAATTTTGTGTTTATATTCGTGTTAATGTTTACGTTTGCATTATTTTTTTAAATATTGTTTGCGTTTGAGTCTAAGTTTGCGTTTATTTTATTTTTTTAAAAGTTTGAGTTTTATGTTTGTGTTTACGTTTGCTTTATTTTTAGTTTTGTATAGTTATTTAAATAGTAGTGTATTAGTATAATATGAAGTTTGGTAACAAAATCTAGTTTAACTACAATCCGACCAACCTATTCTTTTGTAGGTAGAATATCTTAGGTGCTTAGAAATTCGCAAAAGTATTTCTTCCATTATCTATCGGTAAAAGTATATTTTCTATATAAATTATATTTCGTAATATATTTTCTTTCAACTTGAATCTGGTGTCCTGGCAGAGTCGACGGCATGTTAAACACTTCATTTTTTAAAAGTTGCGGGTCCGAAAACCATGCAGTCAAAGTTTTTTTTTTTGAGTTTCTTTACTAAACTATTTCAGTGTTTTAAAAAGACAGAATCATGTTGTCTGAGGTGTGACGTCTTTATAGATTTTTTTTTTTTTTAGCTTTTTTTGTGAACGTGTGTCACAGCGGGTAAAGGGAAAAAATCGTCGTAATTTATGAATGACCCCAAAACCCACAGTTACCCATGGTTAAAGAGTAGTCTAAGTTTTACTGTTTACGTACATTACACTTATATTATTCGGTGTGGACTGACTGTGTTCAAGTGGATCGGTTAAAAAAAATAAAAATTTTAAGTTTTGAAAATACAATTTTTATTACACAAATCTGACCGATACCTACAAAGTCACACTTAAGGGGATATGCGCGACAAAAAACCACAAAATTTCTTGTTTTTCGTCATGATGGGTTGCTTGCACTTTTGGATACTTTGTCAATTTTTGTATTAGGAAAATAATAACTTTAAAGAGAAAAAAAATTTTTTAGGTGTTTAAATTACCATTTTTATGACCCTGTTAATTAAAAATAATTAATTTTTTCCAATCTTACACGCTCTCTATGAAAAGTTGTATATCCCTCATCATATTGTATTTGGCATCATTGGAAAGCTGGACTTCTCCTTTATTTGATAATCTTAATTTCCATCATCTGGGAAACACCCAAAGCTTACAATCGGCTTTGCAGTATACCCAGATATGCTATTTTCGTGACCTACTTTTTGTTACTTTTGGCTGTTTTTCTCAGTTCGAATGTTTTTAACACTATAAAGCCTACTACTTTTTTATTTATTAAACAATCGCAACCATATTTTCAGTAATTGTTCTTCGTGCAAAAATACAACTTTTGTCACGAGGGAATTGTGATAGCTTACATAGAAAAAAAGTATTTGGTAATTAAAATGCAAATTTTGACAATTTTGAACACTAAAAATGGTACGATTTTGTAGACTTTGTAAAATTCTTACTAGTAGCTATTTCAAAAAGTTTTCGTGACAAAAGTTTTAATATATCCTGAAATATAAGCAGTTTAAATTTGATTGCTCTAGGTGCATAAATAAAAAAGCCTTAGCATTTTTAAAAGTACCAAAAAATTCAAAATGGCGGAGGTTTTTTCGGGTTTCCATGACAACCAAAAATGTTTTCAACCCTTTTTTTGCTGTTTAATACTTACTTTTATATGCCAAACATGATAAAAGTATTCAAAATGCTTTATATTTTAGATTGTAAAAAATAGGAAAAAACATAGAATATCCCCTTAACAAATTGCAATACACAACAGACGATGAGTCGGCAAGGTTAACTAAATAAAGACGTTAAGAAATAAACCTCAAGGATGGACGGAAAGATATGAAAAATAAACAGAAGGTAAACTGAACATAAAGCTGTGAAAATCCAATCGATTTTACCGATGGAATGTTTAAAAATAGCACTGTTATTTATTTATAAATCGAACATCATTAAGTAACATCTGGATAGAGACACGTTCAAGCTTTTTTTATAAGATTGATAAAAGGTTGCTAGTTTTGTAAATTGTTATTGGATTTTAAAGGGAAGAAGTAAAAAAGACACTAGAATTGAATGGTTACTAAATTTGTACAAGATAAAGTGGGCAACACAAATTTGAAACTCAAATGATTTCAGTCAAAAGGAAATTGGATATCGCAGAATATGCTGCAACGATATTCAAATTGTGGAAAGATATCAAACGAGCCGACCCGCGGCGTATCATATGCCGCTATTTAGTTGTTTTATTTTTTACTTTTCAGTAATTTAGAATTTGTGAATTCGACAGTACCAATGCTGCCACTGAAAATATTTGCTTTAAATCACTATCCGTAGGTCGTTAAGGACGATGACATGACTTCTAATCCATTTTTAATTTCTTATGCTTTTTAAAAACATTATGTGTATAATAGTGCGGAATATTATTGGTACTTTATAAATTCACATGCGTTTTTTGAGAAATCGGAAATAGCAAAAATTACTACTTCCGGTCAACGGAAATAACTCCAAATTCGAAAGAAGGCAGAAAATTAGATCTTTTACTTACATGTGAAATTTTATTTGTCTATCTGCAATTGTACTCAAGTTATAAGCTTTTGTAAAAAATTGAAAGAAGAAAACGTTCCGCTTCCGGTTATTGGAAATCGCTCAAATGTTGATACGGATCTACAATTTTGATATGATACTTATATATGAAATGTCATCAACCTAGCTGTAACGGTACTCAAGTTTTCGTGTTTACAGAAACACAAACATACATACACACACAAAGACATACGGACAAGATTGCAAAACTATGTTTTTTCGACTCAGGGAGGTCTAAAACATCGAGATTTTATTTTGCACGATTACAAGAATTTCTCTATATTTCATAAATAAAAGAAAGTAGAAAGAAAGTGTAAGGGGAAATAATGTATTAATTGTTTAGTCGGAGCTGCATAAATTATATCCCTTATTCGGTACCAAGTTATTGACGTTTGTCATGAACAAATTACATGACTAAACCGAAAAAGTATTTTTAATTTTAATAACTCGACCAGGGTTTTTATAATACGTTTATTCAGTCAGATATATATATATATATATATATATATATATATATATATATGCTGCACATTGTGATATATACGTTGGATTTAGTTTCCCATTAAATAATAACTTACAAAGTTCTAAATATAGGAACATTTAAGACTGCATCAGCTCACCTTGACATTCGATATTGATTGAGGTGAAGAAGGTATAATATAAATACTTTCATTTACGTCAAACAGTCGCAGATGGTTGGGAGCATTTCACTTGTTTGGTAAGCCCTTATTATATATATATATATATATATATATATATATATATATATATATATATATATATATATATATATATATATATATATATATATATATATATATATATATATATATATATATATATATATATATATATATATATATATATATATATATACATATATATATATACATATATATATATATATATATATATATATATATATATATATATATATATATATATATATATATATATAATCATTATAATGCAAATTAAATGTTTTTATGTTTTTATCATTTTATATCCACAGCCAACGTTTTTATTAAACCAACACAATTTATACATTTACGTTCAAAACTTCTACCATTTTCCTTTCAACCTGCCCTAAACCACGGCAGATATTGAGAGCCAAGATGAAAACACAAAAATTCATGTCTCCGCCACGAGCCCGAAAAAAAAAGCTCTATTTCTGTTGTTAGAATGTTTGATTAAGATTATAATAAGCATGTTACTGAATTATTTTGCTTTGACTCTTCTAAGAATGGAGATTGTCTTACGATCTAATTCTGGTTGGGTTGAGCTGAGGTTAAGTTTGTTACCAAGATTTTTTGCTTCGACTCTTCTAAGAATGGAGATTGTCTTACGATCTAATTCTGGTTGGGTTGAGCTGAGGTTAAGTTTGTTACCAAGATTTTTTGCTTCGACTCTTCTAAGAATGGAGATTGTCTTACGATCTAATTCTGGTTGGGTTGAGCTGAGGTTAAGTTTGTTACCAAGATTTTTTGCTTTGACTCTTCTAAGAATGGAGATTGTCTTACGATCTAATTCTGGTTGGGTTGAGCTGAGGTTAAGTTTGTTACCAAGATTTTTTGCTTTGACTCTTCTAAGAACGGAGATTGTCTTACGATCTAATTCTGGTTGGGTTGAGCTGAGGTTAAGTTTGTTACCAAGATTTTTTGCTTTGACTCTTCTAAGAACGGAGATTGTCTTACGATCTAATTCTGGTTGGGTTGAGCTGAGGTTAAGTTTGTTACCAAGATTTTTTGCTTCGACTCTTCTTAGAATGGAGATTGTCTTACGATCTAATTCTGGTTGGGTTGAGCTGAGGTTAAGTTTGTTACCAAGATTTTTTGCTTCGACTCTTCTAAGAATGGAGATTGTCTTACGATCTAATTCTGGTTGGGTTGAGCTGAGGTTAAGTTTGTTACCAAGATTTTTTGCTTCGACTCTTCTAAGAATGGAGATTGTCTTACGATCTCATTCTGGTTGGGTTGAGCTGAGGATAAGTTTGTTACCAAGATTTTTTGCTTTGACTCTTCTAAGAATGGAGATTGTCTTACGATCTCATTCTGGTTGGGTTGAGCTGAGGTTAAGTTTGTTACCAAGATTTTTTGCTTTGACTCTTCTAAGAATGGAGATTGTCTTACGATCTCATTCTGGTTGGGTTGAGCTGAGGTTAAGTTTGTTACCAAGATTTTTTGCTTTGACTCTTCTAAGAATGGAGATTGTCTTACGATCTCATTCTGGTTGGGGTGTCAGGCAAATGTGGTGTCATCTGAATAAGCTGGTGATACGTTGCAAACCAAATTACTGCTATTGCTTTAGCGGTGACTTTGTGATTTTGCTGTTGAATATTATAGCAATAAATAGCTATACGTTTAGCTGTTACTTGGCGATTATGCTGTTAAATACGTCTCTTTTGTGCTACAGCCATGTTATTTACTGGTGGTATCGTGGGCCTATCAGTTACCATCGATATTCGATGCGTTTGATAAATAATTCTTGTAACTGTTACTGGTATATTGAATATGAAGTGGTAGATAAAAGAATCGATTTCAATCAGGTACGTTATATCGACGATCATATATTTAAACCAAATGGGTTGATGTTGAGTTCTTTAGTCTCGGGTCATCTCTGTTCGATACTAAAGAAAACTCAGCATAAGAAAGACAAGGATAAAACTAGCCGTCTGTATTGTCAAACTGAATTATATTGTAGCGATCTCAAATCAGTAAAGTCGAAAGAGAACGAAAGTTTACTAACCGGCTTCTGTAGTAGAAAGACAGCAAATTTTAATATTAGTGCTGTGTTCAAGTCATTGGATGCCAGTTTCCCATTGTCGCTTTCGCGGCATTATGTATGTTTTCCATTGTTGTATAATCATCTGAGGCCTCCTACTTTGTCAAATTATGAAAGGCGTCAGCCTGTGATAAATACTTTTAGTAATACACGTTCTCGGTTGCTAGCAACGCCTAATTACACTCAACAACATGGTTTCCCTACGACACATTCCACACGACCGTATAGATTCCCGACGGCAAATTGTTCTCGACGGTATAGGTTCCCAACGGCAAATTATTCTCGACCATATAGATTCCCGACGGCAAATTATTCGCCACCGTATTGGTTCCCAACGACACATTCCACACGACGGTATAGGTTCCCGACGGCAAATTATTCTCGGCCATTTTGGTACCCGACGGCAAATTATTCGCCACCGTATAGGTTCCCGACGGAAAATTATTCGCCACCGTATAGATTCCCGACGGCAAATTATTCGCCACCGTATTGGTTCCCTACGACACATTCAACACGACCGTATAGGTTCCTGACGGAAAATTACGCACTTCCCCCTTCGTTACCAACTCCAAACTATGTAAGACCCCCTTTGTTACCAACTCCTAACTACGTACGACCCCCTTTATTACTAACTCCAAACTATGCTCGACCCCCTTTGTTGCCAACTCCAAACTACGTACGAACCCTTTTGTTACCAACTCCATACTACGCCCGACCCCCTTTGTTACCAACTCCTATCTACGCACGACCCCCTTTGCTACCAACTCCAAACTACATACGACCCCTTTTGTTACCAACTCCAAACTACGCCCGACCCCCTTTGTTACCAACTCCTATCTACGTCCGACCCCCTTTGCTCGCAACTCCAAACTACGCCCGACCCCCTTTGCTCGCAACTCCAAACTACATACGACCCCGTTTGTTACCAAATCCAAATAGCAAACGTCCCTCCCACCATAGACCAACTTTCATTCCCTCACCAACCTATCCTGACATTACCCCTGACATCGCTCAACCCATCCATCACAACACACGCACACAACAACAACACGCCAACAACACACATACTAGACACCAATTCACACATCACAGAAACAGATCTATGTCCTGCTCTCGACCTCAACCACACAAGCACACACACAGAACAAACCCACAGGCTACACAAACTCAGTCGACCAATGTGGACCAGTTGGACAATGTCCAGTCTAGAAGTTCTTCACCCTGCGCTGCAATACATGAGCAAGTCCTAACTAGACCGACTCAATGTGAAACTAGGGGAGACGATAGGCTTTCTGGACAAGCAACTGCTTCATTCAATCTTTCTCCTCCAGCTAATAACTCAACTATAACAATAGAACAACAAGCTTACAACACACAGCCACATACAGAAACAACTCACACCCCCAATGAAACGTCTGCTTCATCGGTTCCCTACAAGGATACACATTTTAGACTTTGCAGAAATGAAAATATGGACAAAAGCTCGTCCAACAGGTCTGTGCCAGCAACATTTCCAACAGAAACAATTCAGGAAAATAACCTTTCACAAAATGTCCTTCGGAATGTTGCGGCCTATCAAATTGAAGCAGGAAAAGAGAACTCGTCAACAGTTGAACATATTTTGAGTCTTTTAGATAGAGGAGCCTTAGCTGAAAACTCTCAAAGAATCCATGGACCTAATATTATGTAAGTATTGAATTTATTTGATTGAGGTTTGGACATTGATAAAATATGCACATACCTCACTTGTAAAAGGTGCCACACACACACACATACGTACATATATACAGAACTTTTTCGTGTACCTTTTCATATTATAACTGTACACCATGTATCCCCAGCTATTTAAACAACATCATCATGAACAACAACATCAACAACAGCACCAACAACAACAACATCAACAACAGCACCAACAATGTGAACGGAAAAAACGTTGTTGTAAGCGGCGAGATCAACTTGAACGCTGCTGACACGGACGACACCAACGATGAGGACAGTGGTGATGAGAGTCAATGAACACAAGGCAATGGTACTCAGACACCAATAGAACATGGGGAAGGTCACAAATCAACGGATCACAAACATCTAGAAGACATTATTTAACATTAAGACATTGTTTTAAAGCTTTGTCATGTAACTGAAACTACACCAATAGATAACGGAGTCGAAATATGCAGTCGTTTTGACCATTTTAAGAAAGTATTCGCAGTTGACCTTCGTCCGCACATTTTGTTTAGGAATTATAATGACATAATGTTTCTTAATTATATTGACATGATGTTTTTTGACTTATATTGACGAACAACATCTTGACGCGCTGACAACACCACTTCCCATTAACATTAGCCAGGCACCACATTGTAATGATTTCGCCAAATACTACTTCGTACTAAAATGAAATAATTTACCTAATTCTACGTAAATATGACTACACCTAAACACTACTTTATATTAATTTCACTGCTTAAGTAATTTCATTGAATAACAACATAAACCATGTACAGTTTAATAGCCTTATACAAATACTTTTGATTTCTCTGGCTATTCACAAAGCTTACGTTACTTAAACTACACTAGAAAAAAATAAAGTATTATGTTGTAAGGACTTGTTAAAAAATAGCCGCTTTATTCAAAGCACAAATAAAGTACACAGATCGGTTATGCGAGACATTTGAAACAAAAAGCAAGGAGCTAAAGAAATGTTTATCTATACATTTATTCAATACAAAGATATATAATTACATTACATTTCTTTTATCAATCTACGTGTTGTTGTTATAATTGTGAACTTGTAGCCTGAAAGTTGTGTGACCTGTGTGACCTGTGTGACCTGTGTGACCTTAAGCTATGTGACCATTACCCACTCTGCAGTTCTAATATTAGCCATCACAGCCAAGCCCGTAGATAAAACGCTGGACCATGAAAGCTTTAACAAAAGCAGAACGTCATTAGAATAAATAACCGATGTGAATGTTTGTGCTATCTGGTCCATACGGTTTATTCACTGTTACAATGTAAGGACTGTTTGTAAGTCTATAAATTCCTCGGCTGACAGATTAGATTATCCTCCATAAGTGACAGCTCGTTTTAGGGTAGATGAAGGGGAAGGACTTGGTTTATATTAGGATTTAACTTTGAAAAATATACTACTTTGACTATTCACAACAAACCTAGTAAAACAAAAGTGAAGTTCCACAACCTCCACACAAGAAAGACAACCCAACTAAATGTTGTCTTCAATGTCTCAAAATGTCAAACTAATAGGAGACAAATGTAAAGGAATAAATTTTCAATACTGAGCTGTTTTTATGTAGTAATTTTTATATAGTAAAGTGTGTATAATTAAGCATACATTTTATTAACCTATGTAATTTTAACTTCTTAAAGTTAAAATAATTTATGAGAAACACTGCAAAAATGCGTAACCCATATTAAACGTGTGTATGTAATGAATATATAAAGTTAACTTTTTTTTTATAACGACTATTTTAAATTATTGCTTATTAACGTTTATAATATACCTGGCAGTTTCTGGGAGACAATTTCTTGACTTTGGGTGGCGTCAAAGTGTCACACTTAGCTAGTGACACCACTGTATTTCATTATCGCAGGCTAGAAGACTGCGTTGACTTCAATGACACCCCTCCTAAACCCCAATACTTATCTTTCTCAAACGTCACCACATCTCACAACATCGGGACCACATCACACACCAACAGCGCCACCGTTGCTGCTTATGGCCAATGCCTAAAACGTCAACACAAACCAGACATTAGCCTACGATAATAAAAATAAACTGCAAAATCACAGATATTTTAAATTCATATTTATTCATGGAAGCAAACTTCGTGCGAAAAATGCGAAGATTATTTTTTGAAAATACAATATATATATATATATATATATATATATATATATATATATATATATATATATATATCCTAATATGTAAAAGCCCATGTGCGCACTTCTCTCTCTCCCTCTCTATTTCTCTTTCTGTCCGCAAATTATTTTCGTCGGGTATCACATCAGAATCTGCAGCAATATATAAAGAACTGGATACGGACTTTTGTTGAAAATAATATGGTAGATGTTTTAAATGTATAACCAACATTTTATTTAAAGAAGAAAAATAAAAAAAATAAAGGCATATTTGAACGTAGAAAAACAGTTTGATGCAACAGGAAAAGCGTTTAAAGTTTGGAAAAAGAACCCATGAAACAATGACGTCACTAATGTTTATACATTAACTAATGACGTCATCTGCCGAGTTTAGCATAAAAAGAAATGAACTATTTCATTCAAATTTGATTTAGATCTAGATCTAGACCTACGTACGCTATGAAATGTATACAATATAATTTTTCCGGCCTAAGCTTATAAAATTTCTTTTTATCTATTTGGATTCTAGATCTAGAGATTCTAGATCTAGTCTAGATCTAAATCTACGCAAAAACTAGACGTAGAAGTTAAGTCGCTAAGATCTAGATTTAGACTCGGATGATTATGTAGCCATGTCTCGGATGGTGACACCCCTCTATGTAGCCATGACTAGGATGGTGACACCCTTCTATGTAGACATGACTGAAGTGTTGATACCACTCTATGTAGACATGACTGAGGTGTTGATACCACTCTATGTAGACATGACTGGGGTGGTCACACCCTTCTATGTAAACATGACTGGGGTGGTGACACCCTTCTATGTAAACATGACTGGGGTGGTGACACTCTTTTATGTAAACATGACTGAGGTGTTGATACCACTCTATGTAGACATGACTGGGGTGGTGACACCCTTCTATGTAAACATGACTGGGGTGGTGACACTCTTCTATGTAAACATGACTGAGGTGGTGACACTCTTCTATGTAAACATGACTGAGGTGGTGACACTCTTCTATGTAAACATGACTGGGGTGGTGACACTCTTCTATGTAAACATGACTGAGGTGGTGACACTCTTTTATGTAAACATGACTGAGGTGGTGACACTCTTCTATGTAAACATCACTGAGGTGGTGACACCCCTCTATGCGACCATGTCGTGTCTAGCGCCATCCCACCACGTCTACACACCCCGCCAACAGCGGGGTTCATTACGGCCACTGTTGTCACGGTTGTATATATTTTTTTCTTCTATTATCCTTTATATTCACTATTTATTCAACTCCTATTATGGTATTATCATATAAGCTCTTATCTCTAGCATTAACCCAGGTTTTAAGGAAATCAGTATTCGTACTTCAATCGTTAAAATTCATGCTTTGCTATTTTAAGTCAAGGTTTTTTTTTTAACTAAAGTAAAAATATATACAATATATGCCCTATTTCTATGTCTGAATGTAAATTACTTTAATTACCAAAATACGAGGGCAAATTAGAACTTATGAAATTAATTAACTAGACCCCTGATATGTAAGATTTTAAACTGTGTATATTAAAATTTTAATTTATTTCACAAGATTTAAGAAAAATTCTGCAATTTCCAAACGTGATGTAGAAAAAGAATCAACAACAGCTGATTTTATCGCGGTCAAAATAAAAATTGTTCTAATATTTAAAAAAAAAGAATAGAAAACAAAATCTCGGAAAGTTAAGATTTATTTTTACTTTGATCCTTACTTTTATTTTAAACTTTTCTTTAACTTTTTTCTTCAATTTTATTGTATTATTTATTATTTACAAATGCACAGTCTGATGTAAACATTGTGAAACATTCAATTTAATTACTTGTAACACTTTTGCTAAACAAGAGTTGTTCTGACTTTTTCATTGGTTTTAAGTTTTTCTGTTTGCTAAAAAAAAACAATACATTATAGCCTAAAATGTGTTTCCAATTTATTATTTCATAAGTTAGACGACAATAACATCATGCTACAACAACATATAAATTAGGTGTGGTATAAAAATACTGTACTAGTCTATATGAAGTACTGGAAACCAAATCAGAAAGTATTATCAAACTATTATTCACTATCGCTAATACCAACCATAAAATATAAAAGTGAAAAATTTTGTAAAAATGAAAGTATACTTTACTAAATAACAAGACCGGGTAGTTTAATCAAATTTATGTTAATTTCACTAATATTTCTTTATTATCTACCTTTTTAAGCACAGTGGGAAAAATTAGCACTAAATAACTGGACTTAAAATTGCGCTGCCTAGTAAAAAATCGCATCAGGGAATAATCCCACGTAAAAACTAAGCCAAACTTTTATATTGGTATATTATTGGTAATAAAAAAAACAGGCCTGAGCTCCCTATATATTGTTTTTTTATATAGTTTTTGTTTGCTTTTGTGTTTGCGTTTGTGTTTAAGTTTGAGTTTGCTTTCATATTATAATTTTTCTAGCTTTATAATTTTGCCTTAGATTTTTCATTTCCAATAATACGATAACATATTCTTATTTGAAATGTTTTGTTTGAGTTTGTATTTTTTTCTAAGCCATCCAATCATCTACCATCTCAGCTGCGCCAACAAACAGACTCTTCTTCCTTGAGTGCTAGTGACATCGACTAAAATCTCTAAAACTTTATAATAATATTTTCCTTATAACTAGCCGAATGATTTTATTAGTTGAAAAATTTTTCAAATAATAATTAGTATAATTTAAAGAAATTTTTTTATTGTTTACGAAACATTAACGTTTTTTTATTAGGAGTGGACTGGCTATGTGGCTATGTTCCAATAGACAGGAAAATAAATCCAAACTTAAACTATTAAAAGTGCATTTTTTGTTATCTAACTTTGAGGACAGATACCTTCAAAGTCACACTCTAAAAATTTCAATACACAATAATAACAGATGGCAAAATGAAAAGGTTAGTTAAATAAAGACATCAATAAATAAATGTCATCTGACAGATAAATGGAAAGATATGATAAATAAACAGCGGGTAAACTGAACCTAAAGCTGTACAAATGGATGGAATGTTTAAAAAATAGCACTGTTATTTATTTATAAATAGAACATCAATAAGTAACATCTGGATAGAGACACGTTCAAGTTTTTTGGTTTTGTAAATTGTAATACGTTTTTTTATAGGGAGAAGCAAACTAAACACATGAATGAAATGGACACTAAATGTGTACAAAATAAACAAATGAATAAAATGGACACTAAATGAGTACAAAATAGACACATGAATAAAGTAGGCAACAAAAATTTGACATACATATGATCTCATTCAAAAGGAAATTATAACTCGTAGAGTATGCTGCAACGATTTCAAAATGTGGAAATATATAAAACGCAAGAAGGATGTGAAAATGGAAATAAGGTATTAATTGTTTATACGGTGCTACACAAATTATATCCCTTATATGGTACCAAGTGACTCACATTTGTCATGGAAAGATCACAAGTAGGTCCCTATAACGAGACAAAGTAAGTTTTAGTTTTAATAACTCGCCCAGGGTCATGTGAGAGGCAGGGACATAGCTATATAAAGCACAATGGCAGTTGGAAGTTTTGTAGAGTATTACGATAAGGGCTGTATGCAAATCAGCTCTTTGAAATATTTTCTATCTTAATAACACGTTTATTCAGTCATATTAAGCAAGATATTATATATATATATATATATATATATATATATATATATATATATATATATATATATATTATATATTATATATATGCTGCAGATAGTTATATAAAAAGTTAGATTTAGTTTCCCATTAAATTATAACTTATAGATTTAAAGTTCTAAATTTAGGAACAGTTAAGACTGAATCAGATCACCTTGACATTCGATATTGACTGAGTTTAAGAAGGTATTATATAAATACTTTCAAATACGTCAAACGGTCGCAGATGGTTGGGAACATTTCACTTGTTTAGTAAGCTCTTATTTTATATATTAATATAAATATATATATATATATATATATATATATATATATATATATATATATATATATATATATATATATATATATATATATATATATATATATATATATATATTATATATATATATATATATTAATATATATATATATATATATATATATATATATATATATATATATATATATTAATATTAATATTAATATATATATACATACATATATATGTATATACGTATATAAGTATATATGTATATATGTATATATATATATATATATATATATATATATATATATATATATATATGTGTGTGTGTGTGTGTGTGTGTGTGTGTGTGTGTGTGTGTGTGTGTGTGTGTGTGTGTGTGTGTGTGCATTTATTTATTTATTTATTTAAAATCTTCCAAATGTAAATTAAACAAATGCTTTTATTTTTCAAACATTCCACAGCTAACTTTTATATTAAACCAACACAATTTATACATTTACACTCAAAACTTCTACCATCTTCCTTTTAACTTGCCCTTAACAACGGCAGGCTTTGAGAGCGAAGATGAAAACACAAACATTTATGTCTCCGCCACGAGCCCGAAAAAAAAAATGCCCTAATTCTGTTATTAGACTGTTTCATGAGCTTATAATAAGCATGTTACTGAAGTTGTTAGCTTTGACTGTCATTAGAATCGTCGTACGATCTGATTCTGGTTGGGTTGTCAGGCAAATGTGTTGGCATCTGAATCTATCAGAATATTGTGTTATGATGTTTGGTTCCTCTTGCTGTTTTGGTGAGTTGAAACTAAGTTTTTCACTGAACTTGTTAGCTTTGACTCTCATTAGAATCGTCGTACGATCTGATTCTGGTTGGGTTGTCAGGCAAATGTGTTGGCATCTGAATCTATCAGAATATTGTGTTATGATGTTTGGTTCCTCTTGCTGTTTTGGTGAGTTGAAACTAAGTTTTTCACTGAACTTGTTAGCTTTGACTCTCATTAGAATCGTCGTACGATCTGATTCTGGTTGGGTTGTCAGGCAAATGTGTTGGCATCTGAATCTATCAGAATATTGTGTTATGATGTTTGGTTCCTCTTGCTGTTTTGGTGAGTTGAAACTAAGTTTTTCACTGAACTTGTTAGCTTTGACTCTCATTAGAATCGTCGTACGATCTGATTCTGGTTGGGTTGTCAGGCAAATGTGTTGGCATCTGAATCTATCAGAATATTGTGTTATGATGTTTGGTTCCTCTTGCTGTTTTGGTGAGTTGAAACTAAGTTTTTCACTGAACTTGTTAGCTTTGACTCTCATTAGAATCGTCGTACGATCTGATTCTGGTTGGGTTGACAGGCAAATGTGTTGGCATCTGAATCTATCAGAATATTGTGTTATGATGTTTGGTTCCTCTTGCTGTTTTGGTGAGTTGAAACTAAGTTTTTCACTGAAGTTGTTAGCTTTGACTCTCATTAGAATCGTCGTACGATCTGATTCTGGTTGGGTTGACAGGCAAATGTGTTGGCATCTGAATCTATCAGAACATTGTGTTATGGTGTTTGGTTCCTCTTGCTGTTTTGGTGAGTTGAAACTAAGTTTTTCACTGAAGTTGTTAGCTTTGACTCTCATTAGAATCGTCGTACGATCTGATTCTGGTTGGGTTGTCAGGCAAATGTATTGGCATCTGAATCTATCACACCATTGTGTGATGGTGTTTGGTTACTCTAGTCTCTGGTGGTGTTGTGAACTACGTAGCATTCACCTAGTCAAATGTTGGATTTGTTCCATTCGTCGTTCAAGTAATTGCTACTGGTACATTGGTATTGATTTGTTTGGTATACATGCGTTTTATGTTTTGATTGCCAGTTCCTTTTTGTTAAATACATCATGAGAAGCAATTTTGTTATTTACATAAACGATTTAGTGTTGTTCCAAGGTATAAACCAGTCGGTTTTTTATATTGTCAATTTGAATGCAACTTCACTTTTAGTGTGGTTTTTCCATAAATCAGTGAAGTGCAGTTTAGTTCTGTCTATTTATATAGACATAAACGGTATATTGGTGTTCCCAGGTATAAAGCATACATGCACTTGCATGTTCAAGTTAATATGTTTAATTAGTCGGTGGTGCTTATATAAGCCCACACGCAATACTTATGATTATGGTAGATCTAGTTGCCTCTGGCATACGTTGGTGATACGTTGCAAACCAAATAACTGCTATTGCTTTAGCGGTTACTTGGTGGTTTTGTTGTCGTGTATTTTTGCAGTAAATAGCTATACGTTTAGCTGTTGCTTGGTAATTTTGCTGTCGTGTATTTTAGCAATAAATAGCTATTTGTTTAGCTGTTGCTTGGTGATTTTGCTGGTGTATATTTTAGCAATAAATAGCTATACGTTTAGCTGTTACGTGGCGATTTTAAATACGTCTCTTTTGTACTACAACCACGTTATTTATTGGTGGTATCGTTGGCCTATCAGTTACCATCGATGTTCGATGTGTTTGATAAATAATTCAAGTAATTGTTACTGGTATATTGAATATGAAGTGGTAGATAAAAGAATCGATTTCAATCAGGTGCGTTATATCGACGATCATATATTTAAACCAAATGGGTTGATGTTGAGTTCTTTAGTCTCGGGTCATCTCTGTTCGATACTAAAGAAAACTCAGCATAAGAAAGACAAGGATAAAACTAGCCGTCTGTATTGTCAAACTGAATTATATTGTAGCGATCTCAAATCAGTAAAGTCGAAAGAGAACGAAAGTTTACTAACCGGCTTCTGTAGTAGAAAGACAGCAAATTTTAATATTAGTGCTGTGTTCAAGTCATTGGATGCCAGTTTCCCATTGTCGCTTTCGCGGCATTATGTATGTTTTCCATTGTTGTATAATCATCTGGGGCCTCCTACTTTGTCAAATTATGAAAGGCGTCAGCCTGTGATAAATACTTTTAGTAATACACGTTCTCGGTTGCTAGCAACGCCTAATTACACTCAACAACATGGTTTCCCTACGACACATTCCACACGACCGTATAGGTTCCCGACGGCAAATTGTTCTCGACCGTATAGGTTCACAACGGCAAATTATTCTCGACCATATAGATTCCCGACGGCAAATCATTCGCCACCGTATTGGTTCCCTACGACACATTCCACACGACCGTATAGATTCCCGACGGCAAATTGTTCTCGACGGTATAGGTTCCCAACGGCAAATTATTCTCGACCATATAGATTCCCGACGGCAAATTATTCGCCACCGAATTGGTTCCCAACGACACATTCCACACGACGGTATAGGTTCCCGACGGCAAATTATTCTCGGCCATTTTGGTACCCGACGGCAAATTATTCGCCACCGTATAGGTTCCCGACGGAAAATTATTCGCCACCGTATAGATTCCCGACGGCAAATTATTCGCCACCGTATTGGTTCCCTACGACACATTCAACACGACCGTATAGGTTCCTGACGGAAAATTACGCACTTCCCCCTTCGTTACCAACTCCAAACTATGTAAGACCCCCTTTGTTACCAACTCCTAACTACGTACGACCCCCTTTATTACTAACTCCAAACTATGCTCGACCCCATTTGTTGCCAACTCCAAACTACGTACGAACCCTTTTGTTACCAACTCCAAACTACGCCCGACCCCCTTTGTTACCAACTCCTATCTACGCACGACCCCCTTTGCTACCAACTCCAAACTACATACGACCCCTTTTGTTACCAACTCCAAACTACGCCCGACCCCCTTTGTTACCAACTCCTATCTACGTCCGACCCCCTTTGCTCGCAACTCCAAACTACGCCCGACCCCCTTTGCTCGCAACTCCAAACTACATACGACCCCGTTTGTTACCAAATCCAAATAGCAAACGTCCCTCCCACCATAGACCAACTTTCATTCCCTCACCAACCTATCCTGACATTACCCCTGACATTGCTCAACCCATCCATCACAACACACGCACACAACAACAACACGCCAACAACACACATACTAGACACCAATTCACACATCACAGAAACAGATCTATGTCCTGCTCTCGACCTCAACCACACAAGCACACACACAGAACAAACCCACAGGCTACACAAACTAGGTCGACCAATGTGGACCAGTTGGACAATGTCCAGTCTAGAAGTTCTTCACCCTGCGCTGCAATACATGAGCAAGTCCTAACTAGACCGACTCAATGTGAAACTAGGGGAGACGATAGGCTTTCTGGACAAGCAACTGCTTCATTCAATCTTTCTCCTCCAGCTAATAACTCAACTATAACAATAGAACAACAAGCTTACAACACACAGCCACATACAGAAACAACTCACACCCCCAATGAAACGTCTGCTTCATCGGTTCCCTACAAGGATACACATTTTAGACTTTGCAGAAATGAAAATATGGACAAAAGCTCGTCCAACAGGTCTGTGCCAGCAACATTTCCAACAGAAACAATTCAGGAAAATAACCTTTCACAAAATGTCCTTCGGAATGTTGCGGCCTATCAAATTGAAGCAGGAAAAGAGAACTCGTCAACAGTTGAACATATTTTGAGTCTTTTAGATAGAGGAGCCTTAGCTGAAAACTCTCAAAGAATCCATGGACCTAATATTATGTAAGTATTGAATTTATTTGATTGAGGTTTGGACATTGATAAAATATGCACATACCTCACTTGTAAAAGGTGCCACACACACACATACGTACATATATACAGAACTTTTTCGTGTAACTTTTCATATTTATAACTGTACACCATGTATCCCCAGCTATTTCAACAACATCATCATGAACAACAACATCAACAACAGCACCAACAACAACAACACAAACCACTGCACCAACAATATCAACGGAAAAAACGTTGTTGTAAGCGGCGAGATCAACTTGAACGCTGCAGACACTGACGAGACCAACGATGAGGACAGTGGAGATGAAAGTCAATGAACACAAGTCAATGGTACTCAGACACCAATAGAACATGGGGAAGGTCACAAATCAACGGATCACAAACATCTAGAAGACATTATTTAACATTAAGACATTGTTTTAAAGTTTTGTCATGTAACTGAAACTAGACCAATAGATAACGAAGTCGAAATATGCAGTCATTTCAAACCATTTTAAGAAAGTATTCACAGTTGACCTTCGTCCGCTCATTTTGTTTAGGAATTATAATTTATAATGACATAATGTTTTAATTATATTGACATATTTTTGAATTATATTAACGAACAACATCTTGACGCGCTGACAACACCACTTCCCATTAACATTAGCCACATTGTAATGATTTAGCCAAACACTACTTTGTACTAAAATGCAATAATTTACCTAAGTCTACGTTAATATGACTATACCTAAACACTACTTTATATAAATTTCACGGCTTAAGTAATTTTATTGAATAGCAACTTAAATCCTGTACAGTTTAATAGCCTTATACAAATATTTTTATATTCTTTTGCTATTCACAAAGCTTACGTTACTTAAACTACACTACAAAAAAAATAAAGTCTTATGTTATAAGGACTTGTTAAAAAACAGCCGCTTTATTCAAAGCACAAATAAAGTACACAGATCGGTTATGCTAGACATTTGAAACAAAAAGCAAGGAGCTAAAGAAATGTTTATCTATACATTTATTCAATACAAAGATATATAATTACATTACATTTCTCTGATCAATCTACGTGTTGCTTTTATAATTGTGAACTTGTAGCCTGAAAGTTGTGTGACCTGTGTGACCTGTGTGACCTGTGTGACCTTAAGTTATTTGACCATTACCCACTCTGCAGTTCTAATATTAGCCATCACAGCCGATCCCGTAGATAAAACGCTGGACCATGAAAGCTTTAACAAAAGCAGAACGTCATTAGAATAAATAACCGATGTGAATCTTTGTGCTCTCTGGTCCATATGGTTTATTCACTGTCACAACGTAATTACTGTTCGAATGTCTATAAATTCCTCGGCTGACTGATTAGATTATCCTTTATAAGTGACACCTCGTATTAGGGTAGATGGGTGGGAAGGACTTGGTTTATATTAGGATTTAACTTACTTAAATATACTACTTTGACTATTCACAACAATCCTAGTAAAACATAAGTGAAGTTCCACAACATCCACACAAGAAAGACAACCCAACTAAATGGTGTCTTCAGTGTTTAAAAATGTCAAACTAACAGGAGACAAATGTAAAGGAATAACCTTTCAATCGCTTCAATATTGAGCTGTTTTTATGTAGTAATTTTTATATATTAAAGTGTGTGTAATATAGCATACATTATATTAACCTGTTTAATTTTAACCCAAAACCTAAAACGTGTGTATGTAATGTATATATAAAGTTTACTTTTTTTTCAACACGACCATTTAATGCATTGTTTATAAAAGTTTATACCTGGCAGTTTCTGGGAGACAATTTCTTGACTTTGGATGGCGTCAAAGTGTCACACCTAGCTAGTGACACCACTTTATTTCATGATTGCAGGCTATAAGACTACGCTGACTTTAATGACAACCCTCCCTCTAACCCCAATACATGTCTTTCTCAAACGACACCACATATCACAACAACAGCATTACATAGCACACCAACAGCGTCACCGTTGCTGCTTATGGCCAATGCCTAAAACATCCACACAAATCAGACATTAGCCTACGTAATTAAAAAAACCTGCAAAATCAAAGATAGTTTCAGTACATATTTATTCATATAAGCAAGCTTCGAGGGAAAAGTGAGAAAATTATTTTTTGAAAATACAACATAAAAATTTCCTTAAAAAACGTTTTAATAACAAGTGTTAATGTAATAATTCACTAAAAAGTAGAAAATAATTATACACTACTATTTAAATAACTATAAAGAAAAGCGTGGGTCACTTTAGTATCTATTGGATATCTTTACTAATGTTTAGGAAGAGAACCACGCTTTTCTTTTTAGTAATTTAAATATTAGTGTATAATTTATTTTCTAGTTTTTAGTGCATTAGTACATAAACTCTTGTTATTAAAACGTTTTTTGGCCTTTTTTTGTACTATACATGTTTTATTTACAATAGAGTTGCATGACTAAAAACCCCTGCGCACCTATCGAACGTGATGACGACCTATTGAGCTTGATGACACGTATATAATAGCGCGGAATAGTTTGATGAGACCGCCTACTAATTTGGACAAAATTTTTATTAATTCATAAAAAAATAATCAGGCGACCAATTAAGTCGAATTGAATATCATGATGCATTGTCTTCATGTCTTGACCCACGTACCAACTACGAGCCGTATCTGTCAGTTAGAAGTGCCTGCAATTTCGCTCGGCCGTTTAGATCTAGACATATTGACGACAGACTGACGACAGACTGACAAGGAAGTGAGTTAAATAAAAGCTTGTAAAAATTTTAAATAACAAGTGTGGCATGTTTTAAACGACCTTACCCAATTATAAAGTTGTTTAAACATTGCATTAGACCACCAATTCTACTATCAAATAACCTCTCCTTTCTTGGAACTGCAAGAATTCTTCAAGCAGAATAACACGTAAATATTATAATCGATATATCAGGCTCTGCAACGTGACTATTTATAGTCAAATCAAAGCATAATCAATATTTCCGAAATGACGTAACTTTTCCTGGAATCACCTTGGCTACAAGCCAGCAAGTGGCGAGCTTAAGTTGGTTCCCAAGTAGTCGTCAGTCATTAAGCTCACCTGAGTTATCAACTGCGGTGGTCTGTGCTATTCAGGTATTGTATGGTAATTAATTATGTTAGTTATCTAAAATGCATGTAGTTATTTTTTAAATATATGTTTAAGATAGTTATATATATATATATATATATATATATATATATATATATATATCGTAATGTGGAGGAATACTGTTTACAATTATCTAATGCGATTAACATATTTTGGGGAGTTTTTTTAACTGAAGACAAAAACAACGCTTGTAAGAAGCAGCCTAAAATATGAATTTACATTGTCTACAGTAGTCGACATCTATTGTACTTATTATAGGACTTTTATTTCGGTAGCAGTTGAGTAAAGTTTTCTGGTAGCAAAGAAATAGGATATTGATTCCAAAAAATTGAAAAATTAAAATCGCCTGACTTATACAATATGTCATCTGGATACAAACTGCATCTTACACAAGCTCTTTTTAATTAATCTGATGCAGAAACGATCTTTATAGAGTAATATTTTCTAACATGGGTTAAGTTTAAAAAACTCAATTATAAATAGATATGTTTGAAGAAATTAACATAACTTAAAAAAAAAAAGAAAATGGCGTCATGTCTCGTTCTTCAAACACTAAGAAGTGATTTTGAACGAGAACTTATTTAGCCCCGCCTTTGTATTGAACAGCGTGAAACGATTTGCAATCGATTTTTCTGTTGGGTAATGCTAAGGTAAGGATCTAAAGAAAACCGGTGTCTTGTAATCGATACAACTGAGCACGATTTCTGTTTTGGTTTAACTTTCTTTTCAAGGTGACGGGCTTAATCTAAGACATGGTTCGACTTGTGAAATATAATACCAATGTAAGGCTACCTTATAATGTCTTATAAAAGAACTGACAACTTATTTAAAGCTAGAGGCACTGCCGCAGCACCGAGATGTGCATGAAGCGGTGGGCTTAAGGACATAGTCTAGACAAGATGTCTACGCACGACCCCCTTTGTTACCAAATCCTAACTACGCTCGACGCCCTTTGTTACCAACTTCAAACTACGCACGACCCCCTTTGTTACCAACTCCAAACTACGCCCGACCCTCTTTGCTCGCAACTCCAAACTACGTACGCCCCCATTTGTTACCAACTCCAAACTATGCTCGACCCCCTTTATTACCAACTCCAAACTACGTACGACCCCTTTTGTTACCAACTTCAAACTACGCACGACCCCCTTTGTTACCAACTCCAAACTACGCCCGACCCTCTTTGCTCGCAACTCCAAACAACGTACGCCCCCATTTGTTACCAACTCCAAACTACGTACGACCCCTTTTGTTACCAAATCCAAACTACGCTCGATCCCCTTTGTTACCAACTCCAAATTACAAACGTCCCTCCCACCATAGACCAACTTTCATTCCCTCACCAACCTATCCTGACATTACCCCTGAAATAGCTGAACACACCTATCACAACACACGCACACAAAAACAAAACGCAAACAACACACATGAACAGTGCACGCAACCCAGAAACAGATCTATGTCCTGCTATCGCCATCAACCACACAAGCACACGCACAGAACAAACCTACAGGCTACCCAAACTCAATCGACCAATGTGGACCAGTTGGACAATGTCCAGTCTAGAAGTTCTTCACCCTGCGATGCAATACATGAGCAAGTCTTAACTAGACCGACACAAGGTGAAACAAGGGAAGACGATACGATTTCTGGACAAGCAACAGCTTCATTCAATCTTTCTCCTCCAGCTAATAACTCAACTATAACAATAGAACAACAAGCTTACAACACACAGCCACATACAGAAACAACTCACACGCCCAAAGAAACGTCTTCTTCATCCGTTCCCTACATGGATACACATTCTAGACCTTGCAGTAATGAAAATCTGAACAAAAGCTCGTCCAACAACTATGTGCCAGCAACAGTTCCTACAGAAACAATTCAGGAAAATAATCTTTCACAAAATGTCCTTCGGAATATTGCGGCCTATCAAATAGAAGCAGGAAAACAGAACTCTCCAGTTGAACATATTCTTTTGAGTCTTTTAGATGGAGTGATCTTAGCTGAAAACTCTCAAAGAATCCATAGACCTAATATTATGTAAGTATTGAATTTATTTGATAGACGCTTAAACATTGATAAAGTATGGTCATACCTCACTTTTAAAAGGGGACACACAGATATATATATATATATATATATATATATATATATATATATATATATATATATATATATATATATATATATATATATATATATATATATATATTATATATATATATATATATATATATATATATATATATATATATATATATATATATATACAGAACTTTTTCGGGTACTTTTTCGTATTATAACTGTACACCATGTATCCTCAGCAATTTCAACAACATCATCATGAACAACAACATCAACAACAGCACCAACAACACCAACCACAGCACCAACAATGTGAACGGAAAAAACGTTGTTGTAAGCGGCGAGATCAACTTGAACGCTGCAGACACGGACGAGACCAACGATGAGGACAGTGGAGATGAAAGTCAATGAACACAAGTCAATGGTACTCAGAGACTTAAAGAACATTTTCACGGGGAATGTCACAAATCAACGGATCACAAACATCTATAAGACATTATTTAACATTAAGACATTGTTTTAAAGTTTTGTCATGTAACTGAAACTAGACCAATAGATAACGAAATATAGTCGAAATATTGCAGTCATTTTGACCCTTTTAAGAAACTATTCACAGTACATCTTGTCCACTCATTTTGTTTAGGAATTATATTGACATGATGTTTTTAATTATATTGACATGATATTTTTAAACTATTTTGACATGATATTTTTTGAACTATATTAACGAACAACATCTTGACGCGCTGACAACACCACTTCCCATTAACATTAGCCAAGCCACATTGTAATGATTTCGCCAAATACTACTTCGTACTAAAATGAAATAATTTACCTAGTTCTACGTAAATATGACTACACCTAAACACTACTTTATATTAATTTCACTGCATTAGTAATTTCATTGAATAACAACATAAACCATGTACAGTTTAATAGCTTTGTACAAATACTTTTGATTTCTCTGGCTATTCACAAAGCTTACTTTACTTAAACTACACTACGAAAAATAAAGTCTTATGTTATAATGACTTATCCAAAAATAGCCGCTTTATTCAAAGAAAGATTTAAGTACACAAATCAATTATGCGAGACGTGTTTGAAACAAAAAGCAAGGAGTTAAAGAAATATTTACCTATACCTTTATTTAATACATGCAAAACTACAATACATTTTTAAAAATCAATCTACGTGTTGCTTTTATAGTCTATAAATTTTCAGGCTGACTGATTAGATTATCCTCCATAAATTACACCTCGTATTAGGGTAGATGGGTTGGAAGGACTTTGTTTATATTTTGGTTTAACTTTGAAAAATTTACTACTTTAACTATTCACAACAATCCTAGTAATCTATAAGTGAAGTTCCACAATCTCCACACAAGAAAGACAACCCAACTAAATGGTGTCTTCAGTGTTTAAAAATGTCAAACTAACAGGAGACAAATGTAAAGGAATAACCTTTCAATCGCTTCAATATTGAGCTGTTTTTATGTAGTCATTTTAATGTATTAAAGTATGTGTAATTAAGCATACATTCTATTACGTTCTTTCATAAAGTTAAAAAAATAATTTTTGAAAAAGAATGCAGAAACGCTTAACCCACATAGAACTTGTGGATGTAATGGATATTTAAAGTTAACGTTTTTTTTTTCAACACGACTATTTTAATGTTTAAAACGTACCTGGTAGTCTCTGGGAGACAATTTCTTGACTTTGGGTGGCGTCAAAGTGTCACACCTAGCTAGTGACACCACTGTATTTCATGATCGCACGTTAAAAGACTACGCTTACTTTAATGACAACCCTCCCTCTAACCCAATACATGTATTTCTCAAACGACACCACATATCACAACAACAGCATTACATAGCACACCAAAAGCGTCACCGTTGCTACTTATGGCCAATGCCTAAAACGTCCACACAAATCAGACATTAGCCTACGTAATTTAAAAAAAACCTGAAAAATTAAAGATAGTTTCATTACATATTTATTTAAACTTCGAGTGAGAAGTGAGAAAATTATTTTTTGAAAATTCAACATAAACATTTCATAAAAAAAAAACGTTTTAATAACAAGCTTTAATGTAATAATTCACTAAAAAGTAGAACATAAATTATACACTACTATTTAAATAACTTTAAAGAAAAGCGTGGGCCACTTTAGTATCTACTAGAATACCCGTCATCCGTTGGATAACTGTGGGTTTCGGGGGTCATCCATCAAAAAACATCACGTCTGTCACTCAGAGGCATAGCGACCCTTCCCGGCGCCCGGGGACAAACTTTTCGATTTGAACACCCCCCCCCCCCAAAAAAAATTTCGATTTTCAACCCCCCCCCCCCCCTCAAACTTTTGATGTGCACCCCCCCCCCCCCCCCCCCCACTCAAACTTTCGATTTGAACCCCCCTCAACCTTTCAATTTATTTTTCCAAACCATTTTGGCGCCCCAACAAAGTTCCCCCCCCCCCTTTCGGGCTTCCCGTTCCCCCCCCCCCCCGCCTCCCCTCCCGCCCCCCCCCCTCCTCGCTACGCTACTGCAGTGTCACTTATCGTCACAAAAAAACAGACCCCACATTCAAAAATATGTTTTTTATCTTTTAAAAACACCGAAAACACCGATTTCGGACTATCCCTTCATATACTGACGTCACATGTGACCTACTCAACTCTACTTCACCTGCCCAGTGTCCCGCCAAGTCTCAGACAACATGTTTTTATCGTTTAAAAAACGATTCCAGCCGAGCATGTCTCTAACCACACTATCCCTTCATATGCTTAGGACAAAGAAACAGATGAACTCTACTTAACCTGCCCTGTATCCTGCCAAGTTCAGATAGGCAACTTTATCATTCACATCTAAAAAAAAATTGAAAAAAAATATCATTGACATATTGGTTTAGAACCTGTGCCACCCGCATGAGAGCCGCCTACACTACCAACTTAGCTATTTACTCGTGACGTCACAAATGAATTTTTATACTATACTTTGAGTCTCCTTATGCAACTTGATTTACGCGCATAGATCTAGATCTAAGTCTAGTAGTAGTAGTAACTTTCAAATTAAATTTTATCTTAAATTGCCAAACAAAGATTTATATAAAATAATTAAGGCCTGAAATAGATTCTATATGTATTAAGGCCTGAAATAGATTCTAGATGTAGAATTTACATTAAGTCTAGATCTAGAATTTACATAGAGTCTAGTGACCTAGATCTAGGCTAGATCTAGATCTAGGCTAGATTCATAACTTTCCTTCGACAGCTGATCTTTAGATCTAGAGAAATTTATTGTAAAACTAAATGAAAAAAAGACAGTTGAAAATTGATATGTGTTGGAACGTAATAAATACAGCAAACGGACGTATTGTTAAAGTTATGACCGACAGAAAATTAGATTTAGAACGCGTTAAACTTTTGAATGGGAACACAATTTTCTTCGATAGACGCCGCCATTTTATTGTACTAAAGAGTAAACAAAAAACTGTGACGTCACGGTCCCGCCGAGTGTAGTGGTCGTTCTAAACTTTTAAAAAAAATAGGGTTACTCTACGTATGAATAAATCAATAAATTAATTAACGTCTTTAAATAAATGTGTGATTAACAGTCTGTCTTAAAACAAAAAATTTTCTCTACCTACATGCTATTTTACAGCTCTCCACGATGAGTGCAACCATGCGCAATAGTCAATCAGCCAAACAAACAAACAAACAAAAAAACAAATAAATATTCAAACATGTAAACAAACTTGACTTTTAGTAGTATACTAGAATACCCGTCATCCGTTGGATAACTGTGGGTTTCGGGGTCATCCATCAAAAAACATCACGTCTGTCACTCAGAGGCATAGCGACCCTTCCCGGCGCCCGGGGACAAACTTTTCGATTTTAAACCCCCCCCCCCCAAGATTTCGATTTTCAACCCCCCCCCCCTCAAACGTTTGATGTGCACCACCCCCCACCCCCCCACCCCCCCCCCCCCCCCCCCCACTCAAACTTTCGATTTGAACCCCCTCAACCTTTCAATTTATTTTTCCTAACCATTTTGGCGCCCCAACATATGTCCCCCCCCGCCCCCGCCCCCCCCCTTCCCCCCTCCACCTCCCCCCGCCTCCCCTCCCGCCTCCCCTCCCCCCCCCTCCTCGCTACGCTACTGCAGTGTCACTTATCGTCACAAAAAACAGACCCCACATTCAAAAATATGTTTTTTATCTTTTAAAAACTCCGAAAACACCGATTTCGGACTATCCCTTCATATACTGACGTCACAGGTGACCTACTCAACTCTACTTCACCTGCCCAGTGTTCCGCCAAGTGTTAGACAACATGTTTTTATCGTTTAAAAAACGATTCCAGCCGAGCATGTCTCTGACCACACTATCCCTTCATATGCTTAGGACAAAGAAACAGATGAACTCTACTTCACCTGCCCTGTATCCTGCCAAGTTCAGATAGGCAACTTTATCATTCACATAAAAAAAAAATTGAAAAAAAAATATCATTGACATATTGGTCTAGAACCTGTGCCACCCGCAAGAGAGCGGACTACGCTATCAACTTAGCTATTTACTCGTGACGTCACAAATGAATTTTTATACTATATTTTGAGTCTCCTTATGCAATTTGATTTACGCGCATAGATCTAGATCTAAGTCTAGTAGTAGTAACTTTCAAATTAAGTTTTATATTAAATTAGCCAAACAAAGATTTATATAAAATAATTAAGGCCTGAAATAGATTCTAGATGTATTAAGGCCTGAAATAGATTCTAGATGTAGAATTTACATTAAGTCTAGATCTAGAATTTACATTGAGTCTAGTGACCTAGATCTAGGCTAGATCTAGATCTAGGCTAGATTCATAACTTTCCTTCGACAGCTGATCTTTAGATCTAGAGAAATTTATTGTAAAACTAAATGAAAAAAGACAGTTGAAAATTGATATAAGTGTTGGAACGTAATAAATACAGCAAACGGACGTATTGTTAAAGTTATGACCGACAGAAAATTAGATTTAGAACGCGTTAAACTTTTGAATGGGAACACAATTTTCTTCGATAGACGCCGCCATTTTATTGTACTAAAGAGTAAACAAAAAACTGTGACGTCACGGTCCCGCCGAGTGTAGTGGTCGTTCTAAACTTTTAAAAAAAAATAGGGTTACTCTACGTATGAATAAATCAATAAATTAATTAACGTCTTTAAATAAATTTGTGATTAGCAGTCTGTCTGCATTAAAAAATTATTCTCTACCTACATACTATTTTACAGCTCTCCAGATAGAGTAAAACATATCACAATACTCGATCGGACAAACAAACAAATAAATATTCAAACATGTAAACAAACTTGACTTTTAGTAGTATATAGATAGATTGGATATCTTAACTAATATTTAGGAAGAGATCCACGCTTTTCTTTATAGTAATTTAAGAAGTAGTGTATAATTTATTTTCTAGTTTTTAGTGCATTATTACATAAACTCTTGTTATTAAAACGTTTTTATGACTTTTTTTGTACTATACATGTTTTATTTACAATAGAGTTGCATTACTAAAAACCCTTGCGCACCCATTGAACGTGAGGACGACCTATTGAGCGTGATGACACGTATATAATAGCGCGGAATAGTTTGATGAGACCGCCTACTAATTTGGACAAAATTTTTATTAATTCATAAAAAATTAATCAGGCGACCAATTAAGTCAAATTGAATATCATGATGCATTGTCTTCATGTCTTGACCCACGTACCAACTACGAGCCGTATCTGTCAGTTAGAAGTGCCTGCAATTTCGCTCGGCCGTTTAGATCTAGACAGATTGACGACAGACTGACGACAGACTGACTAGGAAGTGAGTTAAATAAAAGCTTGTAAAAATTATAAATAAAAAGCGTGGCATGTTTTAAACGACCTTACCCAAATATAAAGTTGTTTAAACATTGCATTTGACCACCAATTCTAGTATCAAATAACCTCTCCTTTCTTGGAACTGCAAGGATTCTTCAAGCAGAATAACACGCAAATACAATAATCGATATATCAGGCTCTGCAACGTGACTATTTATAGTCAAATCGAAGCATAATCAATGTTTCCGAAGTAATGTATCTTCTCCTGGAATCACCTTGGCTACAAGCCAGCAAGTGGCTAGCTTAAGTTGGTTCCCAAGTAGTCGTCAGTCATTAAGCTCACATGAGTTATCAACTGCGGTGGTCTGTGCTATTCAGGTATTGTATGGTAATTAATTATGTTAGTTATCTTAATGCATGTAGTTTTTTTAAATATATGTTTAAGATAGTTATATATATATATATATATATATATATATATAAATATATATATATATATATATATATATATATATATATATATATATATATATATATATACATATATATATATATATATATATATATATATATATATATATATATATATATATATATATATATATATCGTAATATTGAGGAATACTGTTTACAATTATCTAATGCGATTAACATATTTTGGGGAGTTTTTTGAACTGAGGACAAAAACAACGCTTGTAAGAAGCAGCCTAAAATATGATTTTACATTGTCTACAGTGGGCGACATCTATTGTACTTATTATAGGACTTTTATTTCGGTAGCAATTGAGTAAAGTTTTCTGGTAGCAAAGAAATAGGCTATTGATTCCACATAATTGAAACATTTAAATCGCCTGACTTATACAATATGTCATCTGGATATAAACTGCATCTTACACAAAGCTCTTTTTAATTAATCTGATGCAGAAACGATCTTTATAGAGTAATATTTTCTAACATTTGTTAAGTTTAAAAAACTCAATTAGAAATAGATATGTTTGAAGAAACTAACATAACTAAAAAAAAAAAGAAAATGGCGTCATGTCTCGTTCTTCAAACACTAAGAAGCGATTTTGAACGAGAACTTATTTAGCCCCGCCTTTGTATTGAACAGCGTGAAACGATTTACAATCGATTTTTCTGTTGGGTAATGCTAAGGAGCTAAAGAAAACCGGTGTCTTGTAATCGATACGACTGAGCACGATTTCTGTTTTGGTTTAACTTTCTTTTCAAGGTGACGGGCTTAATCTAAGACATGGTTCGACTTGTGAAATATAATACCAATGTAAGGCTACCTTAAAATGTCTTATAAAAGAACTGACAACTTATTTAAAGCTAGAGGCACTGCCGCAGCACCGAGATGTGCATGAAGCGGTGGGCTTAAGGACACAGTCTAGATAAGATGTTCCAGAGGCATAGCGATGGGGGGGGGGGGGGCAGGGGGGGACATATGTCCCCGGGCGCCGACTTTAGGGGGCGCCAAAATGGGTTGTAAAAGTAATTTAAAATGTCATTTTAGCTTCATCTTTGCAGTTTGATGGGGGGGGGGGGTGTGCAAATCGAAATGTTGAGGGGGGGGGGGGGTTGCAAATTGAAAATTTGCTTCCGAGGGGGCGCCAAATTGAAAGTTTGTCCCCGGGCGCCGGGAAGGGTCGTTACGCCTCTGAGATGTTCCGTTGAATGATGTAAAAAATAAATCGGGAGTGATCTCCCCAAAACTTTCTCGAATATTTGTTACCAACTCCAAACATCGCACGACCCCCTTTGTTACCAACTACAAACCATATACGACCCCCTTTGTTACCAACTCCAAATTACAAACGTCCCTCCCACCATAGACAAACTTTCATTCCCTCACCAACTTATCCTGACATTACCCCTGACATCGCTCAACACATCCATCACAACACACGCACAAAGAAACAACACGCCAACAACATACATACTAGACACCAATTCACACAACCCAGAAACAGATCTATGTCCTGCTATCGCCCTCAACCACACAAGCGCACACACAGAAGAAACCCACAGGCTACACAAACTAGGTCGACCAATGTGGACCAGTTGTGCAATGTCCAGTCTAGAAGTTCTTTACACTGCGGTGGGAAACACCAAAACCATCGGCCTGAAAAGTACAGAACGACTCAAAGACGAAACCTGTTGCCTAATCAAGAAGGAAGTGGAACTACGATATTTGGACAAGCAACTGCTTCGTTCAATCATCCTCCTCCAACAATCAATTCAAACATTGCTATGACACCAGGAACAAGAAGGAAGTGGAACTACGATATTTGGACAAGCAACTGCTTCGTTCAATCATCCTCCTCCAACAATCAATTCAAACATTGCTATGACACCAGGAACCTGCAGAAAACAGCCACACAAACAACCACACAAACAGCCACACAAACAGACAGCTGCATCATTCACAGAGTCATTTGACCCCTTAGTTCAAGACAATAATGGAAACAGCAAAAATGAACACTTCCGGAAAAACTCTTTCAATTGGCCTGTACTTACATTAAACACTGGAACAAGTGCAGAAAATACTCTTTCACAGAACGTCGAACAATAGGTAGGAAAAGTCTATGTAATCATACTAAATTTTTAAAAAATTATTTAAAAAAATATAGACAGCGATAAAATTATAGCTACATTTTCAAAAATTAAAGCCGTTTGGGAACTATCGATTACACTCATTTTCATATTTTTGTATTGAACATAAGCCGTTGAAAATGATTTTGAATGGTTGTATAAATTTAGATATTTAATAAAACCGCCCTCAACCCCACCTTGAACTGAACTGAAGTGGCCAGGGAGAGTAAAAAGATTAAAGTCATAACATTTTTTTTCCGCGATAAATACGGACAAGGTGTTTCGAGAATACAAAATGGCGAACAAGGGAATATTTTCAGTTCGATTCAGGCTTTTAAAATTCGTTTGTATCCCTTTTCATTATAGTTGGCTTATTTTTTTATGACTGTTATGCTCAGATTACTAATATCTAACATTATTCTTATTAATTGTTACCAATGTTTTTGTAGAATGTTTTTAACGCATGTAGATCTACTCACTGTAAGTTCTGTGAGTGCTCCTAGAATCAAGCCATACGATTCTAGATCTAGACTCTAGACCTAGATCTAGATCTAGATAGATATCGAGATCTAATCTAGATCTAGATTATCTAGACTAAAATAGATTTATATCGAGAATCTAGTACTAGAGTCTAGATTCTAGGAGGAGTGCTCTAGAGTCTAGAGATCTATTCTAGATCTAGATCTAGATCTAGAATCTATTATAATTATTATTGTACTAATATTGTAGGCCTCAGGCCTATTAGTATTAACTTTAATTTAATCTAATATATAAAGCTCAATTCTGTAACGTGTGGCAAAAAAGTCTGTCGTTGACAGTTCTATGGATTTAAGCGTAAGATTTTTTATCGTGCTCACAGTCTAAATTTACGAGTCAAAAAATTACCATTGAAAGTCTTTAAAAACAATTTTCATTCTATTTACTTAGAAGAATAATTTTCAATTATGAACGCGACATAAAATTTTTAAAAAGTGTATCGACGTTTATAAACTTTCTAAAATTGTGTCGGAAATGTATTGACTGCACAGTTACTTCCCTTTAATAAAAAAAAATTCTTAAGAAGAAAGAATTTACATTTTATTACTCTGTTTTTGGTGTTAAGAAAAAAAAAATAATTACATAATTAGCGGGGATTGATTAAGTGCAATGTCGTTAGGTATTTTTAACACTGCCTTTTATTTATTCTATACACTGAACATACTGTTCAATATTTTTTTTTTTTAAATCAATAACATTTAATAAGCCAGGTCCTACAAATCCTATATGTTTATTTCTTTCCATTTACGGATAAGCTTGGAGTATTATCATTTTTGTTCACTAAATTGAAACAGGCGCGTCCGCCGGCGCCCTTGCACGGTTCGATTTGGCACCCTGGGCTATCATGTGAGCGCTATGCTGCATAGTTTTGTTTTTAACAGTGCGATAGACTATGGGTAAGAAAGGTTACTATAGTCTTTAAGTGAATCAAATCCGGGCGTCCTCCGGCACCCCGACAGGGTGCTATTTGGCGCCCCGGGCCTTCCGGTGTACGCTATGGTATATACGTTCGCGTGAATTCAAAAGACTATGAATAAGTTATGTACTATAGTCGTTTACTAAGTTCAATCAGGCGGTGACGTCATGGTGCGTCCTCTGGCGCCCAGACAGGGTGCTATTTGGGGTCCCGGGCCTCCCGTGTTCGGTTTCGCGCCTACGTTCATTAAAGTGAGTGCAAAAGACTATGAATAAGTTGGGGTACTATAGTCGTTTATTAAGCTGAAACAGGCGATTCCGCCCCGGGCTAGACTCTGAGCACTGTGCGTTTATGTTCGCGTTAGTGTTTTCTTTGTGTTTAGGTTGGGTTTGCGTTAGTGGTTGCGTTTTGATTTGGTTCGTTTTTGTTCTTTCTTTTTTCGTTTTCGTTTGTGTTTTATTTTCTTTGCGTTTGTGTTTGTATTTGTGTTTGTGGTTGGTTTTGCGTTTGTATTTGGTTTGTTTTCGTTTGTTTTTTCGTTTGTGTTTTTTTCTTTGGGTTTGTGGTTGGTTTTGCATTTGGATTTGGTTTGTTTTCGTTTGCTTTTTCGTTTGTTTTTTTCTTTGTGTTCGTATTGGTGTTTGTGGTTGTGGTTGGGTTAGTTGTTAGGTTTTTGTTTTCGTTTGTATTTGTAATTGTGTTAGCGTTATGTTTGCGTTTTGTTGTTTTGGTTTTGGTTTGGGTGTGCAATGCCGGGTTTATGATGATTACTAAACACACAGGTAATGGTCTTTAACAGAAAGGTTTTTCACAGAAGCCAGATCTTCTAGTTAGTTAAGTAACTTTATATTGTACGACAGTAGATCTATTAAGTATAAGTCAAGTAGTAGAGAATAAGAGATCTACTCTAGTCTAGATCTAGAAGTTATATATTTATAAAAATCTATATTAAATAATTCAATAAGTAATAAGTATATTGAAGTACTTTAAGTTAATAGTAATAATAGATAAGTTAAATAAATTAGGCCCATAGTTTATATTATAAATGTGTAGCTGGTATAAACTAGTTTTATAGACTAGTCATATAGTAAATAGTTAATCTTAGTAATTAGTTAGTAGGGCACTACATACGCCTAGTCTAATAAATGATTAGTCTAATTTGTTAGAGCCTACTTGTTAAAATATATTTACTATAGTAGTAGTATTCTATGGTACAGATGACAGTCCTAATACTTACTTTGTTAATATGATTAGGGCCTAGTTAGAGGTAATTACTAATTAGACTTATGATGACTTATGTTAGTCTAATAACTAATAGATTCATATTTAATAGCAGTAGGTCTATAGGCTTAAAATAGTATTGTAAAAAAAAATAAAGTATGCTTAATTTTTACAGTTGTCATATTACTTTTAGTTCAGTAGGCCTATCTAGACTGTAGATTTAGATGTAGTAGCTTAGTAGTAGTCTAGTAGGCCTGTGATTGGGTAGGTATTTAGTATGTGTATGTAAGTTAAGCAAAGTTAACTAGGCTTAATAAGGCTACAATTTTAAACTTGTAAAAATTACATGTAGCCTAAATAAAAGGTTACAGACTAGTACATTAAATAATATCCAAAATTTAAGTTTAATCTAGATTAGTAGTCTAACAGTAATTTTAGGCCTCTAATAATAATAGTAAAAATTACTGAATAGAAGAGTAGGCTTACTAGTAAATAGCTGTCTTATTTTAGTTCTTCTTAATTAACTTAATATATGACTTAGTCTACTCTTAGTATTATATAGTGATCTTTAGAATTTAAAATGCAGAATAGTTGATAAAGCCAAAAGGTGTCAATTGTCATAGATGGATTAACTTACTAATCAAATTAATATAATTATCCTAATATTTATTTTAGTATGTGTATGAATTAATGATAGTTATAGTAGCCTAGTTTGAATATCAATTTTCAACTAATTCCTGAGGTGGCTAAACATAAGTAGTAGATCTTTATTGATACCTTTTTCTTTTTTTTAATGATATATACATGACTTTTGGACTCTTTTGAAGGCCTATTGTATTTTATGACAAACTCCTTACATTAAAATATTAAAAGTAAACTATTAGACCTATATTTTTAATGAATGGTAATGGTTAGATAGCCCATACAATCAAATACATAAATACACATCATTGCTTTATGATCTTTATAAGACAGGCAAATATTTTTATTTATAACATTAAGAGTTGAAAGTATGTAAACATAATGAGTTTAATATAACAGTTTATGAAATTCATTTGTTTTTTTTTAGATACTGTGGATTATACAACTGCATACAGAGAAGACAAAAGTCAAGATGGAGCTTAATTTAAAAACTGATCCAAGGATACATGTTGGACCCAAGAAAACTTGTTCATAATGAACAATTATTTTTTTAATATTCTGAATGAATATGGTAATTAAAAAAAAGAAAATATAAACTTTGTTATGTTTTTTTTTTCAGCACTGGTTGTGTGTGCTGGTGTATGCGGAAACTAATAATTGCTACCTTTATTCAATAATTAACTTAAACTGGCGAACTATAAATAGTTTTTAAGAATATGGTGCTGAAGTAGATTTCACCTAGTTTTGTTGCCCTTCCATATTAATAAATTGTACGGTCAGCAAAATGTCAAACAGCTTTTACTAAGTTTTACTGTCCATAACCAGTCAGGTACCAGTTAAAGCTGCTTTGAATTTGAATCAGCGACAACCTAAAGGATTAAAATTTCAACTCAAGAACTTTTGCTTTAGCAAATGTGTCACAAATATGTAGTCCCACTATAAGTCTTACATTTGCATATATCTATCATAGCTGTAAAACATAATGATAAGGGAAGAATCAAGAATATGGGTTTTTCTCAATTCTAGCCATACCACAAATACCAGCATATGGAAATATGGCTGATAACTAACCATCAACCACAAATACAACAAACTATAATCACTGCCTGTTTCCTGGTAATGTGTTGTTATTGGCTGTGCAAGTTTATGAACATGTACAAAAGAAAAAGACTTGCTGATCAGATGCATTCCAGATATTTGAGGAAAATATGTTTTCTATAAGGATAGGCAGCTATAGCAAATGAGCTTAGGGGAAATGTTGAGTTAAGATAAACTATTTAATAATTGTAATGGCAGAGATACCATCAAAAAACAAATGTAATTAGGTTTGTATGACTAATTAATGAATATCCTATAAATTATAGCAAAATGTTGTAGTGGTCTCGGACTTTGGTGGGGGAGATTTGGACCTTTGTGTCAAGGGCAGTAGCGTAGAGGGGGGGGGGGACGACATATGACCCCGGGCGCCGACCTTAGGGGGCGCCAAAATGGGTTGGAAAAATAAATTGAAAAGGTTGAGGGGGGTGCAAATCAAAAGTTTGAGAGGGGGGGGGGGTGCAAATCTAAAGGTTTGGCGCCGGCAAGGATCGCTACGCCTCTGGTCAAGCGGGAGGGGGTTCAGAAAGTAAGATGACACTTTTCCATGTTCAACAAACACTCATGTTAAGAAACTGAATTTAAGCCCTTATTTGCATTATTAAAAGTTGTTTTATAAATTGTTATAAAATAATTCATCAATAGGCCTACATTGAATGTTGGAAAAGCCCATAGGTCTAAATATTTTATGAAAATCGCTGCTTTAAAACAAAATAGGGGGGGGGGGGGGTTGGCTTAGGTTTACTTTTTTGGGGAAGGGGGAGGTCTGGCATCGTTGTGACATCGTTAATAGATGACCCCATAGTCAGAGGTCGATCTAGATTGATTAGGCCTATATTAAAATGTTGATATTAATTACGCTTTACTTATTATTACAATGGAATATAGCCTAATAGTTTATTTATATTAAATAATATAACATCCCCTTGCACCACAACACCCTGACTATACTAATCCAAACAAAAATAAAAATGTTTGGTAAATTACTTTTATATTATTAGTGATTTTGTGTTTAAATATTTCTATCTTAATAAAACCGGAAGTGACTTTGTACTTATTTCAAAAATGTTATAAAATATTCAATTTTGGTTCAAAAATATGCTTTCTGGCAACACAAAGTGGAACCACTTTTGGAACCACTTTTCCTACCTATTATTTCAAGCTGATCCAGGGCTTCGTGGGCCTATTATTTTGTAAGTATTGAATGTTATTGATTATGTTTAGATATTGAGAAACACACACACACACACACACACACACACATATATATATATATATATATATATATATATATATATATATATATATATATATATATATATATATATATATATATATATATATATATATATATACTAAAACTCAAGTTTGTTTACATGTTTGAATATTTATTTGTTTGTCTGATTTCGTACTGTAAAGAAACTGCTCTATATGGGGGCTGTAAAATAGTATGTAGGTAGAGAACAACTTTTGATTGCAGACAGACTGTTAATCTCACATTTATTTAAAGACGTTAATTAATTTATTGATTTATTCATAGGTAGATTAACCACATTAATTAGAAAAGTTTAGAACAATGAATTTAGTAATAGTAAAAAAGTTTTTTTTTACAGCATTTTTTTCAATTATTTTTTCTTAATGCCTATATGTGAATGATAAGGTTGACTATCAGGACCTCGCGGGGCACAGGGCAGGTGAAGTAGAGTTCACCTGTTTCTATGTTCTCAGCATATGAAGGGATAATGTGGTCAGAGCCAAGCTCGGCCGGAATTGTTTTTTTTTTTTTTTTTAAATACAAACATGTCTGAGACTTGGCGGGGCACAGGGCAGGTGAAGTAGAGTTTAGTAGAGTTTTTAAAATATAAAAAACGTCTTTTTGAATGTGGGGTCTGGTTATTTTGGGTTGATAAGTGCTGGCAGAAGTTATGTCATTTATGGATGACCCCCCAAAACCCACAGTTATCTAACTGTCGCATTGTATCACAAAAAGTCACCACCGCCCTTCTTAACATGACTTGATTGTTCGGAATTATATCCCTTTCGATTTGTAGAGTACATTTTTCCGTTGATTAATTTCTAAAATACTATTTGATTAACTTGTATTACAGTTTACACACACGCACTAGTCTGATGTAATACTTTCTGACCCTTACCCTCCTCTTCACTGAAAATAAAAATTATCCACCACCCCCACCCTCCTTTGGAGTTGAGGTGTTTTTTTTATGACCCCCCCCCCCCCCCCGACCCATGAACATATGTATGAACTATTTTCTATTCTACATTTGTATTGCATCTGTCCCCAGCAATATTTACAACACCAACAATGTCAACGGACACAACGTTGTTGTAAATGGCAAGATGAACGTGAATACTGCGGACTCTCAGGAAGACGACGATGAGGACAGTGGAGATGAAAGTCAATAGAGCACAGTCGTTTATAGTACATTGTAATGGTGAAGGACACACATCTACACACACATTTAAAGAACATTGTCATGGTGATAGACACAAATCTACATACACATTTATAGAACATATTTTATAACGAGATTTTCCAAGGATGTTCACTTTATACAAAGCACAATTTAAAAAGTAATCAGTTGGTAAAGCGAGACATCAGAAAATACTAGTTCAAGAATTCAAGAAATGTTTTATTTTATTCAATAAATGGAGGAAAACATTACACACATTTCATAAAACAATGTGTTTGCCTTTTTTAATTAAATGCGTAGCCTGTTAGTAGCCTGATTGTACGTTGAATGACCGATGTGACCTGTGTGACATGTGTGACCTGTGTGACCCATGTAACCTTTGTGACCTCTTTGACCTGTAAGTTGTGTGATCTGTTTGACCTGTGTGACCTGTGTGACCTATGTGACCTGTGTGACCTGTGTGACCTGTAAGACGTGTGTGTCCTGTAAGTTGTGTGACCTGTGTGACCTGTTTGACTTGTGGGAACTGTGTGACCTGTGTGACCTTGTGACCTATGTGACCTGTGTGACCTGTGTGACCTGTAAGTTGTGTGACCTGTGTGACCTATGTGACCTGTGTGATCTGTGTGAACTTATGACAACTTAGCATTCTAATATGGACCCCCACAGCCAAACCACTGTAGAAAACGATAGCCCATAAAAATTGCAACAAAGCAAAACGCTAAACGCAATCTGATCGGTGTGTGAAATCAAAACAAGAGCATTCAGCTGCATGTATTGTGTGCATTGTCCTAATAGACAGAACTTTTTGGAAAAAAAGATTAGCAATGTGAAGCTTCGGACGCTCTGGTCCATATGGTTTGTTCACTATCACAAGGCGATGACAGATGACGATGACAGAAGCAGATGAACTCTTTGCATCTGTTCCAAAAAAATTGTCTGGTCTAAAATGGCATTTACTTTTACATTATCCATTATAAATGTAGTATGGGACAGTCCGTTTGGTTTATGATAAAGAACTTATGGTTTTATTCACTTTTTGTATTCAGCCGTTCTGTTTTTTTAATTCAACAGTCCCACTTACACCTTTAAGCATTGATTTTGGTGGGGTTTTTTTTTTTTTTTTTTTTTCAACAGCGAAAAACTAAATATCACACTAACACAAGAGAGATAACCCAACTAAAAGTTGCATTTACATAGTTTCAAACTAAAGGGGAGATAATGCCCATAAAACCAAAATAAAAAAGAAACATTGCAGGATCAATGTAGAAATGGTTTCGCTGTTACCTTTTCTTGTACAGTAATTTATAGGTGTCAAGAATATGTATTTAAATATATTTATCGGTAATCTGGTTCAGCAAATTGTATACAAGTAACCTGTTTGTAAAACTTTATGAATGCAGACCAGGGGCGGAACTACAGTGCCGCCAGACCCCGCAATGCGGGGGGGCCCACGCCATTTAGGGGCCCACGGCCGACCCTAATTATTTTTATTATAGTTAAAAAAAAATCTAATTTTCTTGCAATTTTTGACTTGATGTTTGTTTTGTAAAGCGATTACCATAGCTGTGGTTTGATTATCTTTATTCTATAGACACCATCCCCACGCCCTTGTATATTCTTTTTCCCTTTCTTTTTAAACCACTGTGAAAGCCAAGTCCTCTCTTCTACAATTAAACGTAGCAAAGATAAGCAAACGTTCAAACAACTTCCATGACTTATTTCCCTTTTTAAATAGTCAAATTGGGGTGCTCATAAGCTCGTTTTAATAGATTTGTACTAAACAAATTAAAAAGCAATTACTTCTCTTACTAAATATTTTTTCATAAAAAACTTACTAAAGAATGACCTTGTATAAAAAGGAAATGTATTTAAAATTAATAATATAAATATAAAAAAACATAAAAATAATCATAACATGAGACACCATTACTTCTACAAAGATTTCATGTTTTATATTCGTTTGGCCAGATAGACGTTAAGAGAACCTATAGCAGATAAAATGAAACTGATTTTCTCAAAACACCTTAATGCACTTTTACACATGACATGATGTAGTAATTTGTTTTAATTGAAAATTGTTTTTATTTTTTTTCAAAACCCGAACAGGTCAGCAATGAGTATCCTATGCTCTGTTCTTATTATGTGTTTGTGTATATATATATATATATATATATATATATATATATATATATATATATATATATATATATATATATATATATATATATATATATATATATATATATATATATATATATATATATTTATGGGGGTGGGGGGCCTAAAAAATTTTTTTGCGGGGTGGCCATTTTTTTCTAGTTCCGCCACTGATGCAGACTTGATAAAAATAAGGGTATAAGATGCCCTTACAAATATGGATATAAGATGCACTTACAAATATGCGTATAAGGTGCCTTTACAAATATGTGTATAAGGTGGCCTTACAAATATGTGTATAAGGTGGCCTCACAAATATGGGCATAAGATGCCCTTACAAATATGGGTATAATATGTCTTAAGATAAGGGAAGGGGAGAAGGTGGATCAACAACAGAAGCCTAGGAATATCGGTGGCAGCAAAATATAATCCACATATTTTGGTGGATTTTGTTGGATGTACACAGTGTTGAGCGTCTAATTAAAACATTTTAAAAAATATATTGGATTCTAATTTATACCAAGTATTGTATTTTTGCACATCACTTTTGTTTTTGAAGAAACATTCTAAATCTAAGTTTTATTTTAAATATAAAAACCGTTTTTATTTGATAGAGTAATGTGGTTAATCTACACTGTAACTATGTCCCACAAGAATTTAAAGAAAGATAAACCGGGAGTGATCTCCCCTAAACTTTCTCGAATATTCTAATATAACACTACGTGGGATGGCAACTCGGAATATAGACATGATTTTTGTTTACTTAAACTTTTAAAAATAGAATAAAATCTACTAGAAAAGAGAATTGCGTACCAAGTGAACGCCAAAGCAAAAAGCGCATAATAGTGCGCAATATTATTAGTTCTTTATACATTTACATGCGTTTTTTGAGAAATCGGAAATAGCGTAAATTACTACTTCCGGTCAATGGAAATTACTTAAAATTTGATAGAAGGTAGAGAATTAGATCTTTTACTTACATGTGAAATTTCATTTATCTATCTGAAATAGTAATCAAGTTATAGGCTTTTGAAAAATTCAAAGTGGAAAAAGTACCACTTTCGGTTGTCGGAAATCGCTTAAAAGTTGATACGGATCTACGATTTTGATAAAATACCTACATACGAAATTTCATCAACCTAGCTGTAACGGTACTCAAGTAATCGTGTTTACACACAGACAGACAGACACACACAGTGAGGTGTAAAACGTCGAGATTTGTAAAAATCTCGATTTTTTTTGCACGATTACAAAACTTTCTCTATACTTCGTATATACGAGAAAGTAAAAATGAATACCATCTAATTTTTCTTTGATGAGTGAACCTCACAAGAACCTGCTCTGTGGAAGCCGGGACGCGATGTAGAGAGTATGGAAACATTGGGGTGTCATTGTTGACAGAGGCTGGCAGTTTTTGTGGGAAGGACCCAGGTGTTCTGTTGATCTAATTCAGGCTAGGGTTATATTTACGTTTAGATTAGAACTGTCAGAGCAGTAGAGGAGTCGCGTGTGTATAAGAGAAAATAAGTAGGAATACATTTAAAACCTTGGTGATCAAATAACTTGATGATAGGAGAACAAAGAGGAAGACAGATGGACAAAGTAGCTGAGTGAAGGGTTATATAACTGAGTTGCTTCATTGCGGATATACACATAGGTCATATGCTGGTTCAAAGGAGAAAATGAATACTTTTTATGTAAGGAGCGATGGTTTATGGGGTTAGGTTTAGTATAGGATTCAAAGTTTAAGGTCTTATTAAGAGCAGATGATGGTTATTATGGGGACAGCAACCCATCTAGGAGAGAGAACTCGGGAATCAAACAGGAATGGAGACCCTTTGACGATAGGAATGACAGCTCTGGTTTCCTTTCGGCAGCTCCTGCGACACTGCTGAGTCCAATTTGTACAGATAAAGTCCTGTCCCTTGGGTCCGTCAGTTGTGGGGTGAGAGGGGGGGGGGGCTGATACATGGGCAACATCTGGCTCTTCTCAACTCACCACCCAGGAGTTTTGCTTGGATTTCCAATGCGCATCTTCCGATGTTCAGTGAAACTTCGGAGCCATCTTAGTTTTACAGTTTGAGTCCAGTTTTTATGGACATGATGATATCTGCTGACGGGAGTTCTTCTAACCCAACTTTCCCTGATTTACCTCCAACATCTGAAGACCGACACAACAACTTAGAGGTTGGGTTAACATCTGAAGACCGATACAACAACGTAGAGGTTGGGTTAACATCTGAAGACCGATACAACTTAGAGGGTGGTCTAACATCTGAAGACCGACAAAACAACTTAGAGGGTGGTCTAACATCTGAAGACCGACACAACAACTTAGAGGGTGGTCCAACATCTGAAGACCGACACAACAACTTAGAGGGTGGTCTAACATCTGAAGACCGACACAACAACTTAGAGGGTGGGCCAACATCTGAAGACTGACACAACAACTTAGAGGGTGGTCCAACATCTAAAGACCGACACAACAACTTAGAGGTTGGGTTAAAAGCTCAGGTCTCTGTGACACACTTTCATTATCGCTGGCCCACCAAACATGTCGTAAAACTTGTACACACGAGCTGGGTCCATCTGTTGCACACGATATCGATACAGTCCCGTTAATCTTAACTCGCCTTCATTGATCCAGTGGCCTCCACTTGCAAGAAAAAGGTACTGCGACATTTGGACTGGACCGATAATTTCCCTTTGCCTAGTTACATTTACACTGTTATCAAAATTTACCCAATACTAGAAAAATATATTTAAAAATAGACTTACGAAAACGTCAGATCAACTTTTTGTTATTTTTTTTAAATAAAATTTAAAGGAATGTTCTTTTTTATCAAACTTGAGTTTAAATTTTATTTTCTGGTGTTAAACATGACACGTGCAAGCTCTGAAGGCCCCTTATCCGGTGAGCGGTGCGTCTTAATCCGATTAAACACTCGCGGCTGTGTCGGTCCACGGTACACGCTAAACACCGAAACGTCTGCAACTCAACGTGGTTTACCGCAGCACGCTCCAAAGATCCGTGTCGCTTGATGACATGTCATTTCTGATGAAATAGTTGCGTTTTTTTTTTGTTCCGCCTCTTCTCTGATGATGTAAGTACTCGATTTTGATACTTAAATATGGTTTTCCAGTTCATTTAGGATAGAATTAAAAGGCAATTTTTATATTTGAGTATATTTTTATAGGTGTAATAAAATATTGATGTACCCTTTAATAACTAAACCATAGTATAGCACTAAACATATCCTTTAACAGTCCATAACCATAACTTTAATAATAGTTTTCACCTTGAAAGTATGTAAAGCCTACAGAACATTTATTTCAAAGACAAAAGGATGGTTTAAAAAATCTTCATATAAATTGCTGAAGTAAAAGCCTAAACCTTTTGACGATGTTTACTAAACAGATAGTCTCGCGTTCGGATACACGGGTCGAATCTGTAGGACGTCCCTGAGTCCATCCAGCTCTGGTGGGTACCTGACTCAAATTAGAGAAAGTGAAGACGATTAAGCATAGTTTAGTGTACTAAATCTATTCATATATGTAAACTCTACTTCATTTACGACTGCCAGTTTCGAAAATGTTACTTTTTATGGACGGTAAATGAAAGGTACTAAAAAATCTGTTTCAACAATTTACAAAAAAAATTTTAATGGTAAGCATTGTGATTTCGTTTTTTCCTTGACATTTCATTGATAATTTAGAGCCTTGAACTGTCCACAACCGAATGACCACACCCACCAGCTTGACCTAAACTCTGACAACCTACACCGAAGATGGCCTCTGGGATATCGTATCTTTTGCTCGCCGGCCTCATCGCCGTGGCCATCGCGCTCAGCTCGGCCAAGATGACGGACGAGGAGCTTAAAGCCATGGAGGAGCTTAACATGAGGCACATGCTGAAGGAGGAAATCAAGATGGGGGAGAGGCAGCTCAGGAGACAGGGGGAGA